>NC_056729.1:1529686611-1529732509 GCF_019279795.1 Protopterus annectens
TAACATGAAATAAAATAAAAACATTGTGCAAAGTACTCCTAGTACTAAATGAGTAAATAAAAGCTCTCATGAAAGTAAGGGAAAAACAGTTGTAAATGTGCAAAAACAATGCAGGAAATCTCTCAAGACACCTGAATATGTAGAACACTGTAACTTTAAAAACTACTAAATATTAAAAGTTGATAAAAATATTAGCACAATACAAATATAAATATATATTATAAAAAACTATGAAATTTATAAATATAACTGTATATTCTAAATCATAAATATGTGTATCTAATAAATAATGAATATATATAAACTGACATTATACATAGAAACTCCACTAATAGATTAATATGTAAACATGTATATGAATAAATATGTGTTTATATGTATGAAAAATATCTATGGTTCCCCTGCATTTGACCAAACATACATTTCTTCAACAAATGCAGGAGTGTGTTTTAATGTCCATGGTGGATCTGTTATTGGTACGGAATGTCAATACTGGTAAGTGTGGTTGGAGGGTAAGAGCATATGTTTGTGTGTGCGCGTGTGTGTGTGTGTGTGTGTGTGTGTGTGTGTGTGTGTGTGTGTGTGTGTGTGTGTGTGTGTGTGTGTGTGTGTATGTGTGTGTCTCTGTGTGAGTTAGAGTTAGGGTCAGGGATGAGTGAAGGATGGGTGTTGTTTGTTTGTGTGCTACTTTGTGTTTTTTAGGGTAAGGGTAAGGGTTAGGTTAGGGGACAGATGTAGAGTTGTTTGTGTGTGTAAATCTGTCTTGTGTAGTAGTAGTGTTACAGGAAGGTTTTAATGACTTTAAGGTGTAAGGTTAGAGTTGGGGGAAGAGGAAGGATTAGGGATAGGGTTAAAGGTGGTGCAGGGGAGCAGAGCCCACCCTGCCCTATTTAGCAATGGATGCTAACCCTAACCCTAACACTGCCCCTTCCCCCAACTCTAACCCTATACCTTAACTTCATTAAATCCTTCCCATAACACTGCCACTATTCAGACAAATTTGACGCTAGTGTTATGGGGGGGTTTAGTTTTAATATGGGGAGAGGAAATAGTTTTCCTCTCTCGATATTATTGTTTTCATTTTTATTTTGCTGTTGTGTATGATTAAACTTATTTTGCCAGTGTTTTACATTCAACATTAGGGCAGTTCAATTATACACAATCTATATAAATATATATATATATATATATATATATATATATGGTTCTACGGTCTTCATCTTCTGAGGTAGAACCATATATATATATAACACCGACAACCACATCACCGACACCACATATTGACAGTCCATAAACACGAAACCACACACCCCATACACTGCACACACCACAATAACAATTATTAAAACAAAACACATCCCCATTCCACAAACCACACACACAACACAAGCACACCAAAAACTTAACCCACCCCTACCTGCTCCCCCACTTCTAACCGCCCACTACCGCGATACTCACACAGCCTTTCCCGGTCTTCTGCATTGTCGATGTTCTGCCAATCTTCTGTATATATATATATATATATATATATATATATTTATATATATATATAGATATAGATATATATATATATATATATATATAGATATATATATATATTATTATTATTATTTATTTATTTTTGGGTGGCATAAGCCAGGAAACCTTGTTGGCTAGGCTTACGTAGGCCCATGGACCGATAGCCTAGTACCTACCTATGAACCTACAGAAACCAATTTAACAATCCAAAAACAACAACTGTCTTACCTCCAATTATACTGCACCCATCCCTGCTCCTCAGCATCACCCACTACAGGTATATGTGTTTCTGAATTATACATATCTTGCATGCAGATGCTTTTTGTGCAAATTCACTTATCGCAATGCAGGAATGTTTCCTGAATCCAGTGCATCATTTTAAACCTGGAAATATTATAGTTCTAAGCAAATAAAGCTTTGCACTGTTATACTCTTATTATCATACTACAGCATGCAAACAGAGGGAGTTGTATGCATTCTCAAAAGTAAATTGTTATTGTTATTGACAATCTCTGACTTACTACATAATGTTATCTAATATAGAGTTCATCAGTGTAACATGTATTGAATAACTGTGGCACTGTCAATCTTGATTATGGGATTGCAAAACTAGATTATGTAACAGCGTTTGAATTAACTTTTACTGAAATTATTTGTTAATATAATTGTAATATTACCATTTGTTGTATCTGACGTTTGGCTGAGGTCATAACTGAAAAGGATCCTTGGACAAGTTCAATTACTCTGTAAGTTTCAGAGGAAATGTAGAAAGTGGCACTGTTACTCATAAAAGTTGGAAAAATTGTTGACTTGCAGAGAAAGTTGTACATGGATTCTATAGAACACATGTTAGACACCAGGGTGGAAGAAGATAGTTTACCTATTGGCTGTGTGGAGAAAGTGAGGAGAAAATACAGATGAGGTAGTACCATGAAGGGATAAGGGGGTTGTGAAGGGACGTGAGTATGGTGTAGCAGATGGTATATGATAGGAAGACTGATAGCACCTCTCAGATGTAATTGGGAAGGACAGAGAAGGGAAGTAGAGGTCTAGGGAGCACAAAGTGGAGCTTAGTCTAATGACAGAATGGGTGAAGACGACAACTGCAAGGCAATAAATAAATTATGTGGACAGTGAGTGGTCTCAAGCATCGGAAGAAGTGCAAGGTAGGTAGGAAAGTTAGTTCAGCATGGGAGAGGTGAGATGTGGAAAATGTTTTACATACATGTGAGCTTGGCTGATTGAAGGATAGGTAGCATAACTCAGGCTTTAAGCTGGGATTTGGCATTGGGATGGTAACAATACATTGACACAAGCTGAAGCATAACACATGGGGAAGATGGGCTGTTATGCCAAGTATCACACCCTACATTTGTGCAAGAAGGGCTTGGTATAGTATTTACTGTACTGTGTATACTGTTGTACTGTGTAGTAATGTGTGTTTTAAGTGAGCATTGTTTATGGTAGTCTTTTGAAAATTAATGAAAAGGATTTTGAAAAATATATGTAATACTACAGCTCCATTCAGCCATCTTATATCACTCAAACTGTAGAACCATACTACATGAAGGTATCTGTTCCAACTCTCACAACTGTTGCAATGTCCTTGGAAGCAGCCTAACATAATGAAACCCGATCTCACCCAGTCATCATGTTGCCAGCTGCAGTCATGATAATTTAACTCCCAATTATCCTCCTCCTTATCTGTGTCACGTCACAATAACAATATACATAAGCAAAACACTGCTTGCTTCCCCCATAACAAATATAAAATAATGTCTCATTAGCAAACCAGAAGTAGGTTTAAATAGCATTCATATCTGATTTAACCAACTTTTCCTGTTCCAGACCCAGTGCATAGACTTAGTGGAAGTTCAGATGTGCCCACAAGTAAAATAGATTCATCACTACACCCATCAACACACCCCATCCTATCCCCCTAGTATGTCTTTTAATAAAATGGTATGTCTACAGCTGACCTTCCTACACTGCTCCAGTCTCTAGATGCAGTATCAATAAAGTACACGTCTAGGCTAAGACTCCCTCACCTCCAAATTACACCAAAACCCAGGTTGGCTGTGCCATAGGCAGGGATCTCGCCCTCTATGCCATGAACCAGAGGTATAACTTGTTAACTAGCTCCTCACTTCCACAAGGGACTATATGTTAAGATACCCCACCCATTCCCATGCAGCAGTATGTGCTGTTGTCTCTCTGGGCTCTACCACAGAAATCAGTGCATCAGTGTGCCTCATGCATGTGCGCCTCCCCACCAGGATGAGGGTGCTCATTCTCCCTGCCTATACCATTTATTTATTTATTTATTTAAATTTTATTGACCTGGTTAGTCCCACTAATCCAGTCACATCAAGCACCTGACAAAATTCAAACTCAGATCACCTGGGCCATAATCAGAGCTTTTAGCACTCTATTCCACTGGTGCAGGAAGACAGAGGTATAACGTTAAAATAGACCTCATAAGTTCATAAGTGTATACTAGGCTAATGACCACTGAGGTGTCTGTAAGCCTGGCCATGCAACCCGAATGTATCCCATGTGTTATTGTGCCTTAAAGGGTGTTTTGAGCGGTGTATGTTAGCTAGGGTATGATTTAATGGCTGTGTCTGTCCACCAGAGATATAGGTGTCAGACCAGGGAAGAATTTCCAATTTCCCATTCATTGGTCCAGGTTGCACTTGAAATGGATTAGGGAGGGGCTCTTCTTTACATGGATGGGCAGTCTATTCCAGAGAATAGGAATTCTCTGAGATATATAGCTGTCCCTCCATTATGTCCTATTTAAGTTACAGACAAAGTTTAAATCATTGGATCTAGCTATTCAGGTGCTGTTTGATTTCTGGATATGAAAAGGGACCATCAGAGCAGTATCCAAGGATGCCTTGTATGCCAGGCAAAAATCGCCTTTCAGCAGTCTGTAGGAAAGACAATATAGAGACAGGGCACTGAGGTGATCTGCATAGGGCATTGTGCTTATTCCCTGTATTCTTCTTGTGAGGCACCTCTGTGGATGTCCCACTTGTCGCATGTGCCTGGTCAGGTACATACAGAAAAGGGAATTATATTCAGTGATGATTCTGATGATGGCTGAGTACAGTGGCACAATGACTTCCCTGGACAGAGATGCCATGCCCTTATTTATACGTTGTGTGATATAGATTGATTTTCTTGCAACCTTAAGCAAATGTTGGTCAAAAGCTGTGCTACTGTCTACATAAGTACACAAATCTCTGACTACTGTGTCTATTTTAGTGGTGTTTTATCAATAAGGTATTTTCCCAGGATAGCTGACTTTCCAAAAGCTACCATTATGCAGTTCTTGGCATTGAGTTTTAAGCCATGGTTTTGGCACCAGTTATTTGTCTGTGTTAAACCTTCCTGTAAGATGCTAGCATCTTGGGGGGTTTCTATGATTGCTCCTAGCCTGCAATTGTCTGCCAACTTGATAAGCCAGAGGCCCTTGACACTGGCCTTCACTTCAAAAAATAGATGCCAAAGTGAAGCAGACCCAGTACACAGCCCTGGGAGATGCCTCTAGCAAAAGAACACTTTCTGCAGGTGGCCTCAATAATCCTAACTGCTTGGGTCCTGTCTATGAGCCAGCTGGATATCCAGCAAGTTGCACATGGTTTTATGCCTAATTCTGTGAGTTTGTTTACAGTGTTCATGTCGGGTACTATATCATATGCATTAGGTAGGTCAAGGTAAGCAGTATGCATTGTTTTGCCGTCATCCATTGCCTTGGTGAACTTCTCAAAGAAGTTTACCAGGTTCAGTAGGCATGATCTGCCTTTGACAAAACCAAATTGAGCAGGGTCCAGAGTACAAAGGTTTCCTATGTCATTGTTAATCATTTCCATAATAATGTTTTCCAGGGCTGTGCATATGAAAACAGACTAATGGGTCTGTAGTACCCAGGATCCATGGATGGTCTGCTCTTTTACAGAGGGATGACCGTTGGAATCTTCCATTCATGTGGCATGAAGCCTGTGCTAAGGATGTGGTTGAATGGTAACACCAGTGGCCATGTTAGGTCATATCTCAGGCTTTTTATGAGGCATCCTGGGATATTATCAGGCCCAATGAAGCTGTATTCTTGGCTTTGGAGATTGCATTTAAGACTTACTCCCTACTGATAGTTGGGGAGATTATGTTAGATGGTATTTCCTGAAGATGAATTTGCCAATCAGAAGATTTATGATATCTCCCAGTTCCGTGAACGTGGTTCCATTTACCAACAGTTCAGCACACTGTTGTGTACTGCCTTTGAGGTTTTAGACTTAGCTAAAGAAGTCCTTATAGTTGCCCTTGGCCTGGGACACTATCTTTACCTTAAAATTTGCTTTGTTGGACTTAATTAGTCCTCTTAGTTGTCTATTTAGTTTGATGAGGGAGTTTCTATCTTTTGTGAAATTATATCCTAATTTCAGCTATGACTTTTTTTCTTTTGTTGTGCAACCTGTTTCATCTTGGATTTCACCAGGACGGGTTGTTTTTTGAGTTAGTTTTGGACTTACTTCTGGTAGGCACAGAATCCACAGTTCCATCACTGACATGGTTGTACAGAGCTTCTGTGAATAATTCTGCATCGGCTGCTGTGTTAACTGAGTTTGCAGGGGCTTGAAATTTTGACAGGTTATCATTTAATAAAAGGTACTTTTGTCTTGGAGTAGTTTCCAACTGTTACAACATTTGCTGGGGTTACATAATTGAGTCTTATTTTGCAGGAGATTGCTTTGTGGTCTGACTTTACCAGAGAGGACACGACACTAGGGGATGCAGCTTTCTCCCATATTTGTGAGTACCAGGTACAATACATTTGTTCCTCTAATAGGTGTATGCACTAACTATTCCAGGGTGTTTGTGTTTACAAAGTCTAGGAATCTCTTCGCATGAAAATCGGGTCTATATTATAACACTGAAGTCTGAAAACTTCGAATGTTATAATATCGAACTATTTCCATCAAATGCTGAAAATAGCAAAGCTGCAGAATATCAAATACTTTCCTAGGGAAAGTATTCGGTGGGCTGTTTCTGCAGCTTCACTATTTCCTCGACTGTGGAGTGAAGGTTATGGACCAGGTTAAAGTGTGTGAACAAAGGTGAGTGTGCAATAGGGACCTTAGGGTTAGGGAGCAGGTAAGGTGAGTGTGCGATAGGGACTTTAGGGTTAGGGAGCGGGTAAGGTGAGTGTGTGATAGGGACTTTAGGATTAGGGAGCGGGTAAGGTGAGTGTGCGGTAGTTACGGACCTTGGGGTTAGGACTGGGTGAAGGTAAGTGGATAGCTAGTAGTGTATGTATGGTTTAGTGTTGGGTTTTGTGAAGTGTATATGTATGGATTATTTATTTTGGTATGCTTGTGTGTATGTGTGTCGGAACAGCAAATTTTTTCCCTGGGAAAAAATTTGCTATTCTGAGTGGTCGCTGTTATGGTGTTTCAATGGAAATGGTTTGATATTATAACATTCTAAGTTTTCAGATTTCGATGTTATAATATAGACACTGAAAATCTGGGGTCATGTAGGATTACCAATTTATACAGGGATAACTAAAGTCCCCCATAAGTATGGTATTTAGTTGAATGGTGAGTGTCTCCAACAGCTCAAAGTATGAGCTATTGGCTTCATAGGACAAAGAGGGTGACCTATAGCTTGCTAGGATATGGTGGGACCTTGTCTATGGTAATCTGGACATGGAGACTCTAGTGCATCATCCTGTTTAACCAACCTAGAGGTATGATCATTATTGATGTATATCAAGACACCTCCACCTTTAGTCTTTGTCTATGCAGTTGCTGTTCTAAATGTGTGGAAGGCACTGAAGCTTTGCATTGCCAGGGTACTCTTTACAGCTTTAAACAATGATTTGGTAACTACACAGATGTTCACATTCTCCAAGGTGAGGACAGCTTGAAGGGAGTGGAGCTTCTTGTTTACACTCCTGTCACTGAGTGGTATCACCTTTAGATTTCTTTGGGAAGATTTTGCTATACTGGAAGATTTGTCAATCTGGCATTGCCTAAAAGCAGCTCTATGGGTTGAGGACAATGCTTTAGCCAATATCTGAAAGCCTAGAGAGGACGGTTGCAGATCATCCTTGGTAAAGCAACATCGTTTGTTAACTATGTCCTCACACATATTGTATCACCATAGAATGACACCAGAAACTAAGCCAATTATGAAAGTCAGTCATCTTCATTTTCTATTATGGCACCATCCTTGGTGAAGGTAGAATACTGCTCAATGCTAGGCATGCACCAGTCTGGGATGCATAGTGTGATAGCTCCATCATGCTTCTATTTATATAGTCTAGGGAAGTATGTCTTAGGTCATTTACACCGACATGGACTATGGCTGTGGTGCAGCGACGACTTGACTTTATGCATAACTTGGCAGGTCCTGGCCCCAATAGGCAACTGACTGTTATTTTCTCCTTGTTCAGCCTGGTGAGTAAGGCATCAGTATGTCATACAATGGATTATCCTATGACAAGAGTCCTGTATAGTGTATGGGTTTGGTAGTTGAGGATCCCCTGGGTGTGGTTGTATGTGCAGTGTTAAGCATTTGTAGGTTTATAGGGTCAAGAGTGTTTACTAGGCTAATGAACACAAGAGCCCTTTTAAGCTGAGCCATGCATCCCAACTCTCTGACAAGTTCTCATACCCTTGATAAGTGTAAACAGGCACTTGGGAGGTGAAACATTTACAAGCGGAGGTGTGAGAGATCAACCATTTATAGGCTGCCTATGCCCATTACAGACATATGTGCCAAATCAAGGATGAATTTTCTGTTCCCCATCTAATTGTCCAAGTTACACTTGAATTGAGTTAGGGAGGAACTCTGCTTCATATGGATGGGGAGCCTGTTTCAGAGAGGGGGTAGCCTCTGGGATATATACCTGTCTCTTCAGCAGGTCCCATTTTATATCACAGGCAAGGTTTAAGTCTTTAGAATGGGTAATTCTGGTGCTGTTTGTTTTGTGGATATGCAGGAGGTCCTTTAAGTGGAGTCTGCCAATGCATTGTATGCCAGACATAGATATCCCCTCAACCGCCTGTGGGAGACAGAATACAGGGATAGAGTCTTGAGGTGGTCTGCACATGACATGTTATTTATGCCGTTTTGTTTTAGTGAGGAACCTCTGAGGACATTCCAGTTGCTGGATATGTCTGGTTAGGTACATATCAAAGGGGCACTGTACTCAAGGATAGGTCTGATAAATGCCAAATACAGTGGAACAATGACTTTCATGGACCTAGATGCCATACCTTTGTTTATAAGCTGCATAATACAGAATCATTTCCTCACTACTGTCATACCTCTCAACTGTCCAGATTTTTGCAGCATATCCAGATTTTTGCCTTATATTTTTGGTCTGTTCCTCATAAAATTTGTGATTTTTTAGATTTTTGTGGTGAATCAGTAAAAACTGAATTCACAAAATAATGACACCCATTTGAGTTTCAGATTTCATATCCTTCAGAAAATGCATGGTAACAAATGACCTTTTATTCTAGCAACTTTCTAAGTTTATAAGAGCAATATTTAAAATGTGTCCCTATCTGGGGGACTTTGTCCAACCATTAATTTTGTCTCTGTCCAGATTTTTTTTCTAAGAGATTGAGAGGTATGACTATTGTAGACATGTGATGGTCAAAGGCTAGATTACTGTCTATGAGTTTTCCCAAGTCCCTGACTACTGGGTCATCTTTTAGGGGTGTGTTGTCAATATGATAGTTACCAGGGGTGGATGACTTCCTGAAGGATACTATTATACATTTCTTTGCTTTTAGTTTTAATCCGTGACTCTAACAAGAGTTGTTTGTCATTGTCAGCCCTTCCTGGAGAACATTTGTGCAGTAGGCGATTTAATGACAGTTCATAATTTGCAATTATCTGCAAATATAGTCAACCAGAGGCCATTGACATTGGCCTAGACTTCAAAGAAGTAAATGCTAAAAAAGAGTGGTCTCAGGACTGATCTCTGAGGGACTCCACTTTTGACTGGCCTCTTTGTAGAGGTGGACTCCCCAATTCTAACTTCCTAGATCCTGTCTGTAAGCCAGCTCTGACATAAGGGGTTGTACCTAACCTCTTAAGTTTGTCAGCAATGCCTGAGTGCCTTGGCCAGGTCAAGGTAGGCAGTGTGAACCATTTTTCCCTCATCCATTGCTTTGGTGACCGTCTTAAAGAAGTCCATCAGGTTCAGTAAGCATGACCTGCCCTTGATAAAACCAAATTTGGTTGGATCCAGTGTCTAGATGTTTCCTATGTCATTACTGATCATTTCCATGATAATTCTTTCCACGGCTTTGCATATGAGACTAGTGAGACTTATGGGTCTGTGGTTTCCATGGTCTGTAGATGCCCCCCTTTGTGCAGAGGAAGGACTGTTGCTGCACTCCATTCATGAGGTACACAACCTGTTTGGAGGCTACAGTTGAATAGCAATTCCAGAGAGCTTGATATGTCATGTTACATGCTATTTAGAAGGCATTCTGGGATATTGTCTGGGCCCATTGTTGCAGCATTATTGGCCTTACAGACAGCATTAAGGACCTGTTTCCTAGTGAATTTGGCATATCCAAACAATTCACAACTGGGCTGCTCATGCTGCTAAATTACAGTACTATTAAAATTCTGCCAGTTTTGCATGGTGCATGTACATTACAAAAATGCTACATATACATGTACGGACACAGGATACAGAGGTATAGTGCATGAAGGGCCATACAAATTAGGCATCTTTCATACTTCTGCTCCCACCAGGTCACATGCATCATAACGGCAGTACAGGCAGAGACAATGTTATAGCAGTTTGCTTTATGCTGTCATTATCCTGAAGTAAAATGTATTCCAGTTCTGCTCACATTTTAATTTAAGAATTGTGAGTCGGTTTTAACACGTGATGGAGGAATGCTCATTTGCTTGTGCACAGAAATTTGAGACACACACACACACACACACACACTCTTTCCCTCGTGCACACACACACACACACACACACACACACACACACACACACACCCTCTTTCCCTCGTGCACACACACACACACACACACACACACACACACACACACACACACACCCTCTTTCCCTCGTGCACACACACACACACACACACACACACACACACACACACACACACACACACACACACACACACAATTTTAGACTGCTTACAGGAATCATTCCACTTTCCTTCCTTCTGTTCCTCTTTTCAATCCTCTTTGTTACACATATCAGAAAGTAGACATGCAATATAAAAAAACTTCTGAGGAGAAAAGCTTTACTTAAACATCCTCTGTAAATTCCAAACTGCAAAAACTCAAATTAGTTCAGACTGGAAACAGATTCCAGCAAAAATAGTTTTTCTCCATCTCCCACTCAATCTCAGTTTATTATTATTCCACAAGACCTTTAGATGTGTGAGAGAGAAAAGACAGTTAAAAACAGTATGTCTGAAACAAATTAACAAAAATTACCAGTGTCCTCTTTTAATTTTCAATGGCATTCTCAGTGTTAATGCTTTTGAATTGGAAGCGATAACATTTTTTTCTTGGCTAAACACTGCTTATTGTTTGCTACTGATCACATGATGTAGTGAAACTTCTCAGAATGAAATAATTATTTTATTGCTGCTCAGTTCTAGGTATATGCTGTTTTTTGATGAGGTATAGTCTTACGACATCCACCAACAAACAGCTGTAATATATTTGATGGAAAGCCTGTGTTCGGATACATTACCTGAAAATATTGCAGCATCTATTCCATCTGCTAAGAAAACAGTCTCCCCAGGATTCAATAAATGTTGTGTACGCTTTGCACAGAGCCTACATGGACTTTACATATTAGCACGACGGTGTGCGGCGAGAGGTAGCTCGAAATGCATATTAATGATCTGCGGCACACCTAAGCTAGGTTTCGTGGCTCGCAACAGTGTTACTGGCCATGAAACCTTGTAAGCGAACACGGATATCAATTCCATGTAAGACAGAGCACCTACAGTCCACAGATGCACGCAATGCCCTAGTGATCACCAGGGCTTCACAAATAGCTGTCATTCTGTTAGTGCAACAAATCTGCACAAAGGCCAATGTAATGAGAGGACAAATAACCACAAATAGGGACATATTTGACATAGATGTCACATCAGAATGTATTAGAATGTAGCACTCATAACCTCTTAGAGCAAGAAATGTAGACAAATCCATAAAAATGGGGAGACAAAGACCCAATAGACAGATTTTTAGTACTGAACTTCCAAACATAGGAAGTTGATAGAATAAATAGATTGTACATTAGCATGAACTTTCTGAAGAGCATGAAGTTTGAAACTCAAATGTCAGTCATTAGTTTCTGACTTAAATCTGCAATGACATGCCATGATTTGCCAGGAAAAAATGTTATGAGGAAAAGATCACAAATATGAGACAAAATCTGGACATTCTGCACAGATCAGGACAATTGAGAGGTATGACCTCAAATGTATGTAATATTGAGTCACATCAGTCAAACGATTATCCCAGTGATATGGCAAAAAGCCAGATATTTGATATGGAAAACATCTAGACATCCTGGGAATATCTGGACAATTGAGAGGTATAAATGTGAAGTATATGATGCAAAGACAATACACGATAGTGTACCTACAGTGTAGAGTATTGTGATATTACATTTCTGACATTCTGTACTGAATCTATATTAATGATCTATAACAGGACATGACTGCCATGCCAAATGATCACTCAGGGAAAGTGTGTGTATTGAATAGGGACACACAGATGACTTGCAGGAATGAACACAGGGAAGGAGGACAGGTGAAACTCCCTCGTGTACAGTAGATGAGGCATGTCAATGGAAGATAGTTGTAGGAGCAACACTAAGCACAAACACACTTGAACAACTATTATAATATGTCCATGCTCTATGAGGGTAATCACACATGCTGTCCTGGCGCTGTAACATCTGCTGGAGGTGTTAGGAGGGACACTACTATACCTGTATGGGGCATTATGAGCAATACAGGCTAGTTGACTGGTGTGCATGTATATATATATATATATATATATATATATATATATATATATATATATATATATATATATATATGGCCCAAGCCAGCCACACTATCATGGAAGAGATACATGCCATTAATGTTGGCAAACGCCTATGTATGCTATTTATGTAGTGTCTGCATAAGCAGAACAGGTAGCACACATGCATCTGGTGTAACAACTTGATTAGTGTTCTGCATCATCAGAGATGTATATTCCAGAGAAAAATACCTAGATATGGCTAATAAGCTGTGTAACAGGGCACTGTGACAAAGGTGGTACACATCAGTTACATATCACTGGAAGATGTGTATAAAGGTACATGAAGAAGGGTGCATTATATACAGTTATTTGTGTGATGAAGGCTGGGAACCATGAAGTTATTAAGGCATCTGATATGCATGTCCTTCACATATCCAGTACTTGTGTTACATTAAAGGCAGTAGTCAGCACTGTGACCACGTTGGTGGATGTACCACTTACCCTCTACCCCAGGACACAGATCACATACCTAGTGGTCTGATTATAGGGTGTGATATACACATTATACTTGGGTGGTGTGTCTATGTCTTGATTCAACAAATCCCACCATGTTTTGTTGTCAATGCAGGTGTTGTCATTTGTTTTTGGTATGTGTTAATATTGCCTGTGTTATACTAATATCACAGTTGGAGTCAAATATTGCCCACAAGCTGTAGTCCTTCAGGAAGCTGTTTGGACACAGCATGTGTATGTCATCTATGATGTCCATCACTTAACTAATGGGCAGGAAAGGGCCTAGCAGACACCCCTGATGTACCACCCTGATCACTGGACCTGAGTTATACATTACATCACACATTTCAACATAGTAAGATGCCACATATGTCATACACTGGTCCACCCATTTTGTGTTATAGCTGTTTATGGCCATATATGATAGTGTTGATAGAATACCTCAGTATAGATTTGTGTCAAATGCCTTGACCTGTTCAAGTTCCACAAAAAATGATACTGTTGTCATCATGCATGCCTTTGATTACCTCTTTGAGGACATCTATCTGATGTAAAGGACCTGATGTAGCATTAACAACTCATACAAGTCTGTTGCACACATCTGGAATATTACTAGTGTACATGTAGAAGAGATCCATGATGACATGTTAGTATAGCTCACAGTTGAGGACAGTCAGGATGTCTCTATATATGCATGCATCAGGTGCTGCCCCCCCCCAACTCAGGTGGATGCATGTTGATGTACACCATTGCATGGGAACATAGGCCATGTGGAGGGTGTGCTGAACTGTGTATTCAACCGTAATACAAAGGTATAAGTGCTGAGTCACACCATAGCTGATTTGTGATGTGGTCACAGCCCACTGATTCCATGTGATAGGCCTAAATGAAGGTAAGACAGTGCATACTGCCTATTGTAATCTGGTCTAGGGTTTTGACATAATCACACACCCAGGCAGCATTGAGAAAACACCCAAGTTGAGGATTAAACCTTATGTCAGTTAAATGTGTAAACAATTGGCTCACTGACAGAACACATCATGTTAATGTTGGTGAATCAACCTGTACCAGTACAGCTGTCACCACTGGCAAACCCCAGGGATCTGTGCTGGGCCCTTCACTGTTTAAACTGTATTTCTTGAGAGTTCAGGTTAAAGTATATGGCCTTTGGCCTACCAAGTTTGCTAATTCTCGAATATTGTGTGTAATGATTGTGTCCACCAGTGGTGATAAGATAGTACAGGAAGAGCTGCGTTTATATCACGTTGTCGAAAGATGAAAATAGCGAATGCCATTTCATCAAACCTAAAATATCTAAACCACATAATATCAAACATTCAGAACAGCAAATTTTTTTTCCTTGGGAAAAAATTTGCTATTCCGAAACACATACACACAACAAAAGCACACCTAAAAATCATCAATACACACACATACACTTATAATCCTACAACTAACCCTACACTAAACTATACATACACTACTATCTATCCACTTACCTTAACCCAAACCCTAACCCTAAGGTCCGTCACTATTGCACACTCACCTAACCTGCGCCCTAACCCTAACTCACTTAACCCGCCCCTAACCCTAACTCACCTAACCCGCGCCCTAACCCTAACTCGCCTAACCCGTGCCTTAATCCTAACAACCACACAATCACACACTTACCTGAACCCGACCCGTAAATTTCTACCACAGCGCTGAAAATAGTGAAGCCACAGAAATGGCCAACTGAATTCTTTCCCAGGGAAATAATTCGGTGTTCTGCAGCTTTGCTATTTTTAGCATTCGCTCAAAATGGGTAGATATTAGAACATTCGAAGTTTTAAAACTTCGATGTTCTGATATAGACCCGAAGAGCTAACATACACAACTGAATGGTAATAAAAGGCACACAATGTACAAATAAATGCAGGAATGTGCTCATGTAATGTTGTCTGTCTGAAAAGTGGAGTTCCATGTTAATCACAGCAATGACAACAGTCCTGCTATGCAGGAACCAAGTAAAACAACCACTGGGAACACATGTATATAGCAATCTGAACTTTGACCATGAAGTGTCCACACTGCTATTGAAAGCCTATGTTGTGCACATCATAAGTCACACCATCATATTGCGATCTTAGGATTGTGTGACAGCACTGTAGTCAAACCTCATCACAACACTAATAGAGTATAATGCTCTTTTTTATATGTACCTCACCAGACACATGTAGCAGCTGGACAGACCACAGGGCTTTCCTCAGCAAGATAACACACGGCCTACAAACCAAGTCATGATGTATGTGGATAGATTAAAAGCCATATCACTGTAATCTTTACTGTATAGGATGAGGTGACTTCTGCCTGGCCTTCAGGCCAGTCTCTAACCCTGCCCTGGTTGCAGTGCTGCGTATCCAAAAATGTGATATAGCTAATGACATCAGCGGTGAGGAAAAGATAAATGTCCCACATGCTGGTGTAAAATGCTCTTTGTAATGTCAAACAACAGCTCACACACACACAAATACACACACACACATACACACACACACACACACACACACACACACACACACACACAAACATACACACACACACACACACACACACATGCATACACACACATGCACACACACGTGTGCATGCACACACACACACACACACACACACACACACACACACACACACACACACACACACACAGTTGACTGCAGTGAGACTAGTACCCCCACCTATCTAAGTATATAGACTACAGAACCCAGTACTCTATATAAGTGCCTCAGCTCAAGTCCAACTTGGAGTGTGTCAGACAACACTTCATAGCTGATGACTTCAGCAGCATCTGTTGAGAAGAAGATAACAGTGTCCCACAAGCTGGTATAAAATGCTCTCTGTAATGTCAAGCAACAGCTCTCACACACAGTTGACTGCAGTGAGAACAGAACCCCTACCTATCTATATACACAGACTACAGAACACAATATTTAATGCAAGCACCATGGTAGAAGTCTGATTTATACAGGAGTGTAGGTATACTTATAGTAGATGGCATCAGCAGGCCATATGGTAGACAAGAGGTTGGGAGGCCTGTATGAAATGGATGTGTGGGCATGTGCAAGTATCAAAATACTGTCATACCATGGCACTGGAGCATTAACTGTGGGGTACACACTTCTGCTCTTCTGTTAAGACACACACACACACACACACACACACACACACACACACACACACACACACACACACACACACACACTGAGTTGACTGCAGTAAGAACAAAACCCCTACCTAAGTAGACAGACTACAGAACACAGTACTTAATGCACTCGCTACAGCACAAGTTTATTTACACAGGACTGCAGGTGAACTTATAGTAGGTGGCATCAGTAGGCCATGTGGAAGATAAGAGGTTGAGGGGTCTGTATGAAGTGGATGTGTAGGCATGTGCAAGTATCAAAATACTGGCAATCCATGTCACTGGAGAAGTAACTGAAGGATACACACATCTGCTCTGCTGTCTAGATGCGCGCACACACCCAGTTGACTGCAGTAAGAATAGAACCCATACTTATCTAACTACACAGACTACAGAACACAGTAAGTTAAATAAGCACCACAGCACAAGACTGATTTATACAAGAGGGCAGGTGAACGTATAGTAGATGACATCAGCAGGCCATGTGGGGGCAACAAGTTAGGAGGCCTGCAGAGGCACATAAATTCATAGGTTCATATGAGGCTACTAGCCTAATAGCACTAGGGTGTTTAGAAGTCTTACTGTGTAAAAATACAAGTACCATTACTGAGCATAGTTGGATGGTCATTTTTAGCACAGCAATTGTGTGAGCAGCACCAACTGGGCCTGTCCATGAGGGACATAGGTGCCAGCCCAGAGGTGACTTTACAATCACCCAACCAGTACTCTAGGTTGTGCCTGAATAGGGTCATTGAGGAGCACTGCTTCACATGCAGTGGGAGCCTATTATTGAGGAGTGTGAATCAATGTGGGATATATCTGTCTCCCAGCATGTTCTTTTTTTTTGTCACAGGCTATGTTAGGAACTCTGGGTCAAATTATTCTTGTCCTATTTTAATTGCAGATATCCATCATTTCCAGTTAGGGCAGCCATAGGTCACCTCTCAGCAGCCTGCATGATATCAAGTACAGTGACAGGTTTATCAGTCTTTCCATGTATGTCATGTTTGGAGGCCTAGGAGTCTCCCAGGCACAACCCTGTGTTTTCTTCAATTGTTGCAGGTGTCTGGTGAGGTACAGACAGATGAGAGCATTGTACTGATTATTGGTGTGATAAGGGTAAAGTACAGCAGAGGTATGACTACTCTGGTCTTGGATGTGATGTCCATATGTATGATGTGCACAATGCACACTGTGTGTGTCACCACTATGGGCACATAGTGATGAAAGTGTAGACTGCTATCAACATGTGTTTCCAAGTCTCACAACACTGTGTTTGAGCTTAGGGGGTGCTATATATATCATAATTAGCAGGGGTACTTCATTGACAAAGGGGACAATGAGTCATTGTATGCTTTAAGTTTCAGTCCTTGAGTTTGGCACCAATCATTAGTCTCTGTCACAACCTACTGTAATATCTTGCCATCACTGGGGGACTCTGTGTGAGTACATCCAGTTAACAGTTGTCTGCAAACATTGTAAACCACAGGCATCTACTGTTGCCTGGGCTTCAGCAAAATAGTTTCCAAACAGTTGACATTCCAGCACAGATCCTTGTGGCATTCCACTGGTGAGTGGGCTAGTGTTGGAGGTGCAGTACCCGACTTTGAAAGTATGTATTCTGTTGTTGAGCCAGTTGGCGTCCATCTAGTACTGTATGGCCTAATTTCCAGATGTGACATCTTCACTATGAGATATGAATGTGGGATAGTGTCAAGCCTTGGATAACTCAACATAGGCAGTATGTCCTGTTACCTGTTATCTGTTATCCAGGTCTTTAGGGTCAGTATCCAAGAAGTCCAAAAGGATCAATAAGCAAGATCTACCCTTGAAAAAAAAACAAAATGGGTAGGGTCAAGTGTGTTGAAGGTCACATATGTCCCTGTGGATATGGTCCATTCAGATTCCTGGATATGGTCCATGCTGATTCCTGTACTAGCCTTGTAGATAAGGCTTTTTAGGCATATGGGTCAACAGTTGTAGTTCTGCATTTTACCAGATTGATGAGCATTGCATGGCACATAACATCTGATATTACATTTTGTAGTGTGGTTGATATATGTGTGGAAAAAGTACTGAGACCTCAGTATTGTAGTGCTGCAGGGGTACCAACACATAGCTGCAATGGATATATATGACATATAGCTAGATAGGGCCCTCAGTTTGTAATGTTTCCACATGTAATTTCATGTCATACAAAGGAAATAGACAGTAAACAGCAGCAATACAGCATAATATATACATTGCCATAGAGTGATGAGCACAGGCTTTGCGTGACGTTTAGCAAAGTTCATACGAGATGCACATGCACACTGCTAACCACTGCACAAATGCGAGCCACACTGCTAAAGTCTGGCAGTTAGTATAGAGTCTTTTAAATACACCTGTTACTTAACTGACTCTGTGGCAGTATGTGTTAATGCAGTTAATGCAGTGATACATTCCTTTTTTGGGGCCAGATGGCACTGGGTTTGAATATAGTGGCATCTACTATTTTTAACTACTGTCGCTACACAATGGTGTGCGATGCATACCATTGCACAATAATGCACTAAAGCAAGAAATGGGGAAGATAGGACAGTGGCAAAATGGGGAGCAAACAGGGGGAAGAACAAAGAGAAAGCAGGGCAGGAATGTGCAGGAGGAAGGTAGGAAAGAACCATAGCTAGCCATTTCTTGAACAGTGTAAAGTAAACATATGTGCAAAATATTAACTGAATTTGAACTTTCACCTCCAGAGGGAGGGCTGGCCACTACACAATCATGTTGTATAACCAACTGGACCAAATCAAGTGTGTCAAGGAAACATGTGTGCGAAATGGAGAGCTATGTGTGGGGCAATTTTTTTTTTTTGCGGGATAGGTGCCCATTATTTTGAGAGAAAGAAGACTGTTGGGGTTCGGATGGAGGTATGTCTGGGCAAGAAAGTTGGGTAGGTGAGGAAGCAACTGTAGACAGACAAGAGAAACAAGACAAGAGACAGGAACAGTGATGGACACAAAAGGTTAGAAGACACCATGTTGGGGTGAGGGTGAGAATATCCAGAACCCATGGTCATCAACCTGGGTGACAGTGAGAGTGAAAATCAAGTTCTCACCCACTGGACAGTCATCTCTGTCACCTCACTCCACCACTGGCAGGAGCTTTTGATGTCTCCATCTCCTCCTCTTGGTACTATGTAAAATGAGGGACAGCAGCCTCTCCAGCCTGCACAGGCGTGCACCAACAGTGCAATGCACAATCCTACACACCATCTCTGGCAACTCAGTGTTGGTGATAAACTCACTAACTCTGCCACTGCTCCCAGAGGGAACCACTGGACTAGCTTCTGGGGCAGAACTATCTGAGGGGGCAGGTAGTGCAGGAGCAGCAGAGGTGGTGCTGCCAGACTGGCTCCCATATGTGGTGGGCAAGGGTACTGGAGTTGGTGGGGGGGGCAGGTGGATCATATGGGACAGGCCTACCCCTCTGTGCTGTGGAGCATTTCGTGATGTGGTACACATGGATGACATTGACACATTTTAAAGGCACATAAAATAAAACAAAAAATAAAAAACTAAAATAAAAAAAGAGAGATAAGGGTTGGGGTGAGAGGAAAAATAGATAAGATTAGTACCTTCATATGTAACATACAATGCATTAATACAGTTATTTCACTCTATTATCTTTAACATTTACTCTTAAGACTACCACTTCCTAACAGATAACTTTTACTTTTAAGAATAACAGTTCCTAACAGATCCACACTATACTACAGACTGCAGCAAATACTCCTCGGCATGTGCATATATTTTACAAATGCATGTTCCAGTTATACAGATTACAGGTTAAAGCAAGGCATGTGTGCCACTGGTATAGAGCTTTTATTTTAAATCTTTAAGTTACACATAACTAAAGAATTAGCAGTATTGTTTAGTTGTGAAGTGTGGCATTTAAACCTGCAAGCTCTGACTAAAGTCTAATACTCTAATCTTGGTTTGTGATACAGACTAATCCATGCATACTTGCTTTTACAGTTGAGATATGCATGGTCATTTGATACAGCTCTACAAAATACCAAAAAAGCTATCTTTAAATTTTAATGCTACAGTAACTATACTCTTCTGATGCATACATACATGTTCCCTCATCAATCTATCCCCATGGGTTCTTATACTGACCACCCTTTCCATGGCAGCTGTGGAAAAAAAAAGAACAGAACAGAATATCATTATGAATACCAGTCTTGCCTATATTCAGCTAAGTCTTACAAGTACTCTCTGTAGTTAATACTTACACATCTCTGGGATGTCCACAGTCCTAAGTTCCTTGATCCAAGCATCGAGGGTATCCCTCTTCTTCTACTGTAGGTCATTATACTGACTTCCTTAAATTTACATTTAATACTTCTAAAGAAAGTTTACAATACTTAGATACAGAAGTATACAAAATGAATGGGATGTTTGAAACTAAGAAGGTGTTTGTGTTTTGCTGTATAGTACGGAGCATTTTGTGTGGAGATTTTACTCTTTTTGGAATAAACCTATCTTGGAATTTATCCTCGTTTGTTTCTTCACTCAGTTTTGGTACTCACTACAGTTGTTTATAGGTTTATTTTGAGTGCCTTTCCTTTTTTCATTCATTATAGTGATGCCTACATTGGTCACCAGTGAGCGGGATACCAGTGGCACTAGCTACAGCTCGGCCAAACTATCCCAAGCTTCTGACTTATACTGGGAGCCAGAATAGTCCCCCTGCAATAGCCTGGCACTGTGGTGTTTTACTAGGAGTTCAATAAAAATCTTGGACTCCCGGACACCCCATCTCAGTGCCCTAAGTCTGACACCTTCTCCAGAACTGACTGCCATGTCTATCATGGAGAGTGATGGTTTCCCATCAATTCCAGTTACTGCGTTTACTGGGGCTGCTCACACCATTTGAAAATGTTGCACTCTGCTTACCATAATGGAAACACGATGCTCAGCAGTGCGTACTTCCAAGCACCATGTTTGCATGATCGTAAGCAGAGAGCAGCAGTGGCAAGCAAAGCAATTTCAAGGTTATTGGATGTGCAGGCAGTTGTGTATGTCTGTTAGATAAACGTGAAGGCCGTGGCAGTCCAGATAGCCGAAATATACTTCCAGGAATTCAGTACATAACACCCACAGTCATACATTTGATAATAAATGCGATTTTACATAGATAAATAAATGCATAACTGACACAATACTAGTGCCTCAGCCCTCATACATATAATTAATATCAGCTACCCTATGTCATGTGTTATAAGTGAGAGTTACTATAATGGGAAGTGGAGCAACAGAAAAAGTGTATGGAATATGATGTAGTCAAACCCAAGACCATGTGTACGGTAGTCCTACACTTACACCTGTTGCCACAAGAAAGGTGAAAAAACACTTCTCTGTGTTGCAGTTCATTGCTATAAATTGCAATGTTACAACAGTAAAACAAATGTTGCACACCTTGTACTAGAACCCAAGACAATCTGTACTCCAGCCCTACAATTAACACCTGCTGCACAGGGCTAGTTACATGATATTCCCTATTTTACTAATCATTCTTAAGGCCTCACTGTTAACTACAGCTCAACGTCATTTAGTGGGTTTGCACAATGCCCAGTAATATTAATTGAATGTGTCCGGTTTCTATTTTTGGCTGAATGGTTCCTGTCTGTTTCCTGGTGGGTCCAGTTGTCCAGTTTGTACACTGCTGCACTTTGCGCAAACCAGATAAGCACAGGCAAACCTGACATTCATTTTTCTACATTTCTCATGTTTACACTAAGCAGCGCGTCATGCAAACAAATGCCAAAAGGAAAAAAAAAGAAAGAAAAAGGTGAGGCAGTCAAATGAGGAAAATTAACCTATGACATACATATCAGAAAATTTTACCACGCGAGATATTACTGCATAGGTCTGGATTTGAACTCTCACTTCAATGCACCTTCAGAACACAGGATGGGTGCCTTATCACTGTTTTCCACAGAAACAGCTTTTTAGCAAAGAACTTAACTCAATATGCACACAACCAACTGCAACAGCATCTACAGTGATCTCAAACCATACAAGTATTTTTTGTAGATTTAGTAGTTTTGGATGTAGTGCACCTAGGGATCACACAACCTGTCATGATTATGGCTTGCAGATATACAGCTCTGTCTTACATTTTTGCGTTTTTGACCATTCTTCGTGTATCTGATCAGTAATCTAAGACATCTTAGTAATCTAAGGGTTGGGAGGGTGGCTTAATGGCTAAGGTGTTTGCCTTACAAACTCAAGTTGCAGGGTTTGAGTCTCACAAGGGATAATTGGCTAGGCTTAAAATGGCTCGCAAGGGCAGTTAGCTTAGTACTAAACTATGAACCTATGAACCTATGCAGTGTGTAAGCCATTCTATATCATTAGCCTTAAAATGTATGACGATACTAAGTGGAAATAATTTCATATGTAGTTGCCAAAATATTAAGGGCAGGTTGGATCTGAAGGAATACAACCTGTGACTTGTGTTCTGCTTACTTACATTTCCAACCATACATCCAACACTTTGTGAATCTAACCTGACACACCCACTGGAAGTAAGGCATTTGTGGTGTTGAACTGTACCTATGTTCCACATTTCAGCTGTGCACCACAAATCTATTAATTATCTTTATTTTTAATTTAATATTTTCTTGTTTGTTCTCTACACTGTAACTATTGATGTGCTGCATACCACTGTAAAAACATGTTTATTGTAATTTGTGTGT
Source organism: Protopterus annectens (assembly GCF_019279795.1). Classification (NCBI taxonomy): domain Eukaryota; kingdom Metazoa; phylum Chordata; order Ceratodontiformes; family Protopteridae; genus Protopterus; species Protopterus annectens. Next base: position 1,529,709,627 of record NC_056729.1, read on the forward strand.
ATACTGATCATGTCTAAATATCTAAATGTGTCTGTAATTTTTCTATGTGGAGCTTTTCTCCCCAAGCGCCTACTGAAAAAGGGCCTTTTCGGGTCAGTCAGACACCCTTGGTTAACAAATGTAAAATAAATAAATAAACTGGTTATTTTACCTTTGACATATATTAGCCTTGGAAAATTACACAAGTGATAGCATCAAAATCTCCCTACTTTATTGTTACTGATGTTGTGAGGGCTGTGAAGTCACAAACTAAAATGTGTATCATTACTTTCTAATTCCTCTCTTTAATGAATTTACATTACAAATGTATGGTACTAAACTGGGCCATGCAGTGACCATCACTACTTTCAGGGGTATGAGGGTATGAATCGTTCATACCTGAGACCTACTACTAATAATGAACACATATAAGTCACACCAATTTTTCCTGTCACATTTTAAGATCATTTCAGTACCAACCTCCCATCTTTTACTTGCTTACAATACCAATTAGAATGATACAAGAATGTGCCACTCATTCATATTATTACGCAATACACTCCAGGTTATAAACGTACCTTGTAAAAGCAGAAGTTGACACAGTTGTTGTTCAGGGCTGACTCTGTCTGATGCAAGCACTACACAGCCAATACCTGGGGAGGTAGAGGTTGTGTGAGTTGCCTAACATCAATGTCACTATACGTATGTGTGAGGAGGAAGGTTTTAGGCCCCTAGGTGGTAAGTGAGTGTACTATGCATTGTTTCTTAGCCAATGCAAGGGCATACTGAGCAAGCCTATGTCTGCCTACACCCACAACAGCTGATGGCTTCCTCTCTGACTCCTCATCTGCCTGTGACTGTGGTGACCTTGGCATTGTTGCTGGGATGTGTGCCCCTTCCCCTTGCTGATCCTGCTGAAGCTGTTTTTTCTGGATGATGTTGTGTAGCATGGCACATACAGTGAATATTTCTGTACATGTCCATGGAATGTACTGCACGACTCCACCAGATGTATCTAGGCACTGGAACTGTGACTTCAGCAGCCCAAACATATGCTCTATGACATTTCTGGTTTGAGCATGTGCCTCATTATGGCATTCTTCCATGGGTGTGTGTGCATTTCTGATGGGTGTCATCAGCCATGGATCCAGTGCATAGCCTGCATCCTCCAGTAGATGACTCCGTGGGATATCCCCATAGCAAACATCTGGTATAGTTAGGAGGTGTGCCAGATATGTGAGTTGTGATAACTGCCAGGGTTGCCAGCACACACATTCAAGATGATTCCCCTGGTATTACACACAACTTGGCTGTTGATAGCGTGGTAGCCCTTTCTGTTAATGTAGAGCCTTCCCTGTTCCTCAGGTGGTGCCTTCATTTCTATATGTGTGCAATCTATGGCACTCAGTACTTCAGGGTAGTGTGCTACATGGTAGAAGTCCTGCATATTTCTGTCCCACTCCTCAGAGCTATGGGTAAAATATATATGGTCACTGGCATGTGGGAGCATAGCATTCAGGAACTGGTGGAGGATCTTGGATGCTGATGCCTGTGACATCCATAGCATGTCCCCAGTTGGTCTCTGAAAGGTACCTGTAGCTAAGATTTTAAGGGTTACACATATCTTTGTCTCTACTGGGATGGGTTCCCCTCAGTTGGCTCTAGCTCTCAGTTGAGGATGGCAGAGATCACAGAGTTCCTGTAGTGTGTTCCTGTCCACCCTGTAGCACTCTACAATTTCCACATCATGTAGGTTGTGAAAAGTCAAATGGGGTCTGAAAACTCTTCTCCTTCTCAGCTTAGGCCTATTACCAGCAGCAGCAGCATTGGCTTCAGCCTGGTACACATACTAAATTAAAGCAGCAGCAGCCCTTAATATTCTGTCCATGTAGACTCCTTTCCATGGCTGTATTCCATAAGTTTTGGAATTCACAGGGAAAACCAGCACAGAATCTATACAGATGCTTTATAGCCTGTTGAACAGCTCCACCATGTTAGATTGGTTAATTAGGATGTAATTTAGCTGCTTATGTTGTAATTAGCATAGCACGGTGTTTACCTTGTTTGCATGAGGATGCATGCTTCTACAAAGTACTTACGGAATCTAAAACTTTCCACCGCTCTATGCGCACTGCCCCATGATGCCCACATGATAGAAAGTGTCCATGGAGGCTTTACTGATTCCTGGGGTCTGTCTTGCTTGTGTGCTATGTAGAGTTCCCAGATTCTTTCAGACTGTTTACAGATAGGTAAAACGTTTATTTTTTCTCTCATTGACACATTAAAATATCCACTATGAGCTTACAGGCAGATTTCCAGATAACATGTCACTAAAGACAGTTAGTTTTAGAGTCACCCTCCCCTTGATAGTGAAATATCTTCACTCACTCTGATTTCATAAATGTTCTCTTCTGTTCTATACAGTACTATGATTTCTGCTAGATGCCAACATTTTATTAGGTCTGCTTTAACTGACAACACAAATAATACAACCTATTTTTGCCTTCAGTTGAGCAGCATCTGCTATATTTAGAGGGCCTCTTGCTGGACAGCCCACTCCGGTAGATCTATAAGGGCAGAATGAAAGGCTTAAACATAATTGTCTTTTTGCATACATGCAGCATCACCAGAAAGACTATGTTCCACAGCAGTAAATCAACATATACCACGCTGTTCTCATCACTCTGAAAACTAGTTCTTAGACGGGGAATTTAGAGCTGTTGCTAAATCTTTTGTGCATCCCTGTAATAAAGTTGTCAACATGACAGGCAAGCATCACACTCACCCTGCTGTCTTTATTATACCAGGACAAGAGAACAGGATCTACCTGAGATAGTTTTCCACTAGTACTATGCATGGTGTTTTTGAGTTTCTTATACCAGTAAGGCAAAGCGTCTGCAAACCCATCAACTGCATTTTTAGTCTCTATGATTTACATCCATGTTTTGCCGCACAAGAAAGTGTATATCACTAGAAAGTTCAGTTCCCTTTAAGAAAGTGGAAAGTATCTAAGGCAGATAGAAACCACTGTTTTGATAAATACTCTGAAGCAGCGTTAATGAATCTAAAGAGAATGTGGAAAATGGATGGGTCTTTCAGAAGCTCTGAATTGTCCATTTCCTTGAAATCTTTCAAGACAATCTGTGGGCGTGATGCTTGGAAGATCTCTTTTAGAGTACATATCCCCCTTCTGAAAACACACATTTGTTATAGATCTTTAACTTCTTAGAAGTAATAAATCATACCAGTTCCTGAGTCAGTGATGTGAGCACTTCAAAACTGTGTTTTTAGGGTTGATTCTCCCCAACTCTTAAAATGTAAGTTCTTTACCGTCCACACACACACACACACACACACAGACATGCACAGATGCATCCAAACTTATTATACCTACCTCTAAGGTACACCATGATGAAACAAAAGGACAGAAAGCCAACAAGATCAGTCATGATGAGTTCAGCTTATGGTGAGTTTGACAGCTTATATTTAACACTCCGTCCTGACTTCACACAAAGGTCTTCATGCTGACTGAGTTTAGAGTGACACTACACATCTGCTTTTCAGCAGGGCATTCTGTATCACTGCTGGTAGCATCAACTTCAGTTTCAGTGCCTGTTGTGTGATATTTAGCAACAAGGATTGCATTTGCCATGTCTGTTGTACCCATAATGGCTACTGCCTACCAGACAATTCTCCATCACCACATAATGTATTTACCTTCCTGTGCTTCAGAGGCTGTACATGCACATGTATCCCATCTTGTCCAGTGATAAATGCAGGATCATTCCATTTGGTGCAGCCTGCTCATTTAATAGTATACTTTGTCCCCAGTCTCATAGTTTCATCTTTAGGCAGCAACTATTTATATAAGGCTCTGCAAATCCTAGATATACTGTCCAATCCAGGAATTTAATGGAATATCAGCAAGTGCAGAAGTGAAGTTGGTTTATCAGTTAACACTTATGAAAGATTTGGTTTTGTCCCTAATAAACATCTGGTATACATTGTAATAATGTACATTATGCAAGAAGTACTTTACCCAGTTTAGGGTAGACTCCTGTTCACGTGTCTTTTCTTTTATCTTTAATAACATTTTAGAGCCCATTTACTTCACTGGATGTGGGCAACTGCTTTAGTTTGAATGTTAAAATTCTCATCCATAATTCTCATCTCTTCATTGTCAAATGTTCATCTGCTGTTACTGTCCAACCTTTGGAGTGACACAAGCACAATACTCCACAGATGAATCATTTTTTTTACAATTTCAGAGTTTATGTGAAGGTACCATCTGTTTGGCTTTAACTCATGAATTTTATTGCATTTATATTTGTTTACCAGGGTACTACATTGATCAATATCTTTCCAGTTTCAGGCTCAGCCTGGATCAAATCAAAATAATTTACAAACAAAAAAGGAGAGAATTGCAAGCAATGTCAAAGTAGTTCAGATTAGTTACATAGAAGAACTGCATATGTACATTGTAGTAAACAAGCAGAGTGTAATGTACAATATTTACATTAGTTTCTAAAGTGGGTTAACTTTTAGTATTTCTATGAGGGGAGCAGAAAGTGGAAAGAAGACAAGTCCACGGCAATTGTTTAACTATATCTTGTAACCAATGGTATTCTTACAGCTGGTCTAGGCTTTGGCCTGCTCTATTTTATGCATGTTCCACAACTTCTGATGGTCTTCTGTAACACACATATATATTCAGGCCCCGTACTGCCTGAACAAAGCCATTTTATTCACCTTCCTCGTGTGTGCTAACCCCTAACCATAACCTTAACCCCTTCCCTTCCCCTAACCCTATATGTTACTGAAATTCCTTTCCTTAACCGTACATTTGATTTCAGTTTTATAGCTGTGATTTACTGATTTAGGGCTTTATAGTGGGAGGGAAGTGCTCCGTGTTTCTTGATTCAATCTTATGATTTATTCAGTATTTTGTGATTCTCTCTTTCTTGTTCTGCCATTTGTGATTCTTTCTTTTTAGTTTTCTCCATCTGAAGCTACACTCATGGTATAGGATTAAGTGTAACTGGTTTCCATTCAACTAAGTTTCTGTGCTATTTACTTTGGTATAGATTTGTAAGCACATTGTACAAAATGTAGGCTGAATGTTCGTTGTACAAAAATATAGGTTGAGCAATCCATAATAATCAATACTTTACTCTTAAGAATTTTATTATGTGATACAGAATATGTCATGTATGCCTGCTGGTGATCATATGGTTTTCACAATGCAGGATACGCCATACGTACAAATGAGGATTTCAGCAGTGCTTTAACATGCTATTTTAAGATTTACATAAATAGTAATTTAACAGCTTTTCAGTGGATTGTATTATACATATCACATTTACTGCTAAGAGGGATAATTAGTAAAGCTTGCTATTGAAAACTAGACTTTATACCCTTTGGAAATGCAGACTTGCTTCCTTTTAATGTTAATGAGAATATCAGTTTCAGCCTTTTTATTATAGATTGTAACACAACCTCACAAACATGCTAACAGCCTTATTAGTTTTTTAGGTTCCCAGTTACCGTACACCTCTGAAAAGTGCCTTTTGAATGATAGTTATTCCTCACTCACCAGGTGTCACTTTACTGTTCTTTTAAAAATCTCCTTGACATGTACCTATGTGTACGTTAAGATTTACAGATGATTATTTAGTTACTTATTATACACTTTCTACTCCGTATAGAACTGACTTTTACCAACCTGCACCTTTTGCATCATATTTTTATTTACTACAAATTTTTGCACCTTGATGAATAAATAGCTTAACATTTTTACTTGTTTTGCATGTAAACTATTCTGTGGCTGAAAATGGTTAAGCTTGAATCATTTCACTTATAGAGAGAAATGGAAAGAAAGAAAGAAGAAAATGAGGGAGGTATAATTTTCTGGTTACCTCTGTGATTGGTTACTTTTAACTGTATAGCTACTGTCTGTGTAGTTCACTATTAGGCTTCATGTTTCTCCTTTTGATTTCACAGAATGGTGGTTCGTTTGTACAATCTCTACCTCACAGAGAACATGGTGCAGTTAGTTATACTCTACAGCCACTGTTTATATGGAGTTTTGCATATACGCTCCATGTTTGCATTGTTTTTCTACGAACAACCTGGTATCTGCCCACATCCCTAAAAAGAGACTCCCCATGCTTTGGAACAGGATTCCAATATACATCAGGCAGAGCCCCTCACTAACACTCTTCAAGAGAAACCTTGACGGGTGGATGGGAAACAGAAAATTTACCCTGGGGATCACTGCACTGGCTCTGCTGGACAGTGGCTCAGGGAACTAATGGCTCTGCTGGACAGTGGTGCAGGGAACTAATGGCTCTGCTGGACAGAGGCACAGGGAACTAATCTAAAGGGGTGGCGAAAGCCAACACATTCTGGCTAGGCTTATAAATGCCCTTGGGTAGATAGCCTAGTACTTACCTATGAACCTATGAACCTATGATAGGTTATTGAGTACTATAAATTGTCTATCTATATCTGTTGGAATTTCTTTTTCTGGTTTGCTGCTGTGGAACAGTTTGGTCTGAGATAGGCCAGCTTTCTTATGCAGTAAACAAATGAATACATTTAATTTAATTTAATGCCTGTGAGGAATGCAAATGGCAATGACTGAGTGAGAGGTGAAAATGTATTTTTCTGGGGAGTTATTCCAATTTGGACTATTTTTTTAATGTTTCTAGTCTGCAATTTTCAGAAGTCTAGGGTAAGGGACATTTTTGGTGTGTGCTTACAGTTATCTCCAGCTGTGTATATAGCATGTCGTAGCACTGGATGTTTGTATATTATAAAACATCTCCAGTTGTAGGAGAGGAGGCAGCATGAAGACTGGAAAATTATTTGGAAGTCTGGAGATGTGTTAGCAATCTGTAGAAAAAAAGAGGCATACTCTGGCCATTACAATTTCAATTTCAAGCCAAACTTTGGAAATACTTGTGGAGAAACTGAACTATCACAGAGGTACTGATAAAATGGTAGACATATTTGATAAAGTGTTCCTATGCAAAGAGAAAGATTGAGCCTAAGCGATGGATACAGAATTTGGCAGTGTCCAAGTATATTGCTACATTTAAACACAGATATAATCATACTTGGAAGTTTGGTATTACTCTTTCTGATGCAGTTTTATTTTTTAAGTAACTGGATAGTGATTGTGGAGTAATCTAGGAGAAATGATTAGCTTTACGTACATGTTTGGATCCAATTTTTACCTTTATGAATGCAAAAGGAGGGAGGGTCGTAGCAGCAGTAAGAAAAATTCAAGTAAAATATGATGCTTTTTTCCTTTACTGCCCAGAGAAGAGGTAGAATACATCTTTACAAGAGCAACCCAAGGGAACCTTTTTCTGGTTCCAGTCCCTGGAACAACTTTGAGAGGAGATCTAGGTGTGCTCTTTGCCAAAGCACATTAGAAACCACTTTAGAAACCAATGAAACTATTGTACATTACACTCTGCTTGTTTACTATAATGTACATATACAGCTTTTCTATGTAACTAATCTGAACTATTCTGTCATTGCTTGTAATTCTCCCTTCATTGTTTGTGAAATGGTTTGATTTCACTCAGGCTGAGCCTGAAATTGAAAAGATATTGATCAGTCCACTACTGCAGTAAACAAACATAAATAAAATAAAATGCAGAAATTAAAGCCAAACTGATGGTGCCTTTATACAAACTCTAAAACTGTAAAAAAAAAAAAGTTTATTCACATGTGGATTATTGTGCTTCTGTCACCCCAAAGGTTGGACAGTAACAGTGGATGGAAATTCGACAATGAAGAGATGAAAATTAAGGATGAGAATTTCAACACTGAAAGTAAAGCAGCTGCCCACATCCAGTGAAGTAAATGGGCTCTTACAAAGCAATGAAAAAGTGTTATTGAAGGCAAAACAAAAGAGCATATGGGAATAGGAATCTACCCTAAATTGGGCTCTTATGAAAAAGTACTCCATGCATACTATACATTATTACAGTCTATGCCAGATGTTTTTAGGAACAAACCCAGATCTTTTGTTAAGTTCATTAGCTCAATAAAAGTATACCATTAAATCAGCAGGCTTCACCAAATGGAAAGACCCTGGATTTATAAATGGACAAGATGGCATGGTGGACTTTGTGAGACATGGAGGTATATATGTGCATGTACAGTATCTGAAACCCAAGAAGGTGAATGTGGTGATGGAGAATTGTCTGGCAGGCAGTAACCATGATAGGTCCAACAGACGTGGCAAATGCAATTTTTGCAACCAAATATTACATTACAGTCATTTTACCCCCTGTACCATCTTACTCATGTGAGCTAACTCTAACCAAAATCCTAACCCTAAACATTACATTACTAAAAACCCTTCCCTAACTGTACCGCTACACAAGACAAAAGGACACAGAATACAGGCAACATAAAACATGCATTCGGAGTAGGAATGAAGTTTAAGAGAAGCCAGGAATTGAATAATTTATGTAATGTTAGTTTGATTATATTGTGGAGAACATATATGTGATGTCTAATGTTTGTAAATGTGATCTTGTTAATATGGTTTGATAACGTTTATATAAATGCAGGTTTGCCCATGTCACAAGTGATAATTCAATAAAGATGTTTTAAAAAATATATAAACGTGCATAACACTGACTCTGTCCCTTTACCTATCCCTTACTCTAACGCGTGAACACGTGCATATTCACAACGACTGTTATAACACAGTCCTGCACAGCTACACAACCACCACTTCTTCATTCAAACATTAATTTCCTGCACACACTCAATTACCTACACTATATAAAACATAATTCAACCATATGTGATTCATTCACATGTGAGCATTCAATCATTTGTGCAGTCTCTCTTTTTTTTACACTCACAAAAATCTTTCTACCAAATGTGATTCTACTTTTTGACTTACATCCATATATGTATGTATGCATGTATACATATAATGGTGCTATGCGATTATGTTATGGACAAGATATCATTGACAAGAAATAAGCCCACTACTGTACATTTCAAGGTAACTGAAAACACTGAATTTCAACAGTTTCTTAACATGTCAGCTCAGAAAACACAAAGATGATACCTGACATATTCTACTGCATGGTAAAAAACATATCTGATTAAGTCTCACCCATATATGAACACTACATAACTAAAATTGCTCAAATAGTTCCATATAAAATTCAGAAGTTAATTACATACCCTGTACTCTAACTCAACAACTTCTCAAAGTTTCTGTGCACATGTAGTCAGCAAACTACACTGCAGAGACTATCTTTATTGTGCCACCTATAGAAAAGCAAATACTGACATTAAAATTTGAGACCAAAAACCAGGGGTGTAGCCAGGGATTTTGGAATTATATACAACCTTGTACACCAACTTCCAGAATGTGGCTGGCTCCCATCCCTAACCCAAATCAAGAGGCAATTGTTTATCGGCAGCATAGATTTTCAGTACTGCAAAAGTTAATCTTGAAATGACAGGTTTAAAAATAACCAGACAACTATTCTGAAAACAAAAAAATCAATTTAGCAAGAATGTATAACTAATAAATTAAAACAGTTCTAAATATATTATGATTTGTTAAATTTAAATTATAGTGCTTTCATTATACAAAATAATAAATTGTTTTAAAAATATATATATTGTGGTATATGTGGCTATGCCTAGCTGCACCTTTGCCCAAAACATGGACTGACTCCAAATGCAGACGACTGTCTGCTACAGTTCCACAACTTTGAAACTGTCTTTCCTAGTGGTAACTCAGTGAGTCAGCGCTCATCAGGCTCATGGACTTTAACCATTCCCTTCAACTGGAAACTGTAAATGCTTTGTCTGCCCCTCCACAGTTTGAATACTGCTCAGCAGCTGTGCAGGTATCCTTGTAGGCTCCATGAGGTGCTGCACTTTCATGAACATATCCCAGAGAGACTCACAATACTGTGATTATTCCCAATAGCTCTTACATTTGAAAGTGTAGTAGACTCATGGCAATCCGACTCCAGCATAATGATAGGGCAGTATTCATAATATCAGCCAATGCCCCACAGCAGGGTTGTGATAGTGAGGAAAAGAGTGCATTCAGACTGCAGCTGGAGGACCTACAAAACAAAGCAGGACAACATGAATTGGTGTTGATAATGGGTGACTTGAATGCACATATCCAAACAGACAGAACAGGATATGAGGACTGTCTGGGTCCATATGGGTGGGGCAACAGGAATAAAGGAGAGGCCATTCTGGACTTCTGTCTGGCAAATGGCTTGATAGTAGCCAACACGTGGTTCAGAAAGAGAGGCAGTCACAAGATCATATACAAGAATGGCCAACATGCAACTCAGGTAGATTCCCTGCTAGTAAGGAAAGGGCACTGGGGTAGAATCAGTGACTGCAAAGTCATCCCCACCAAAACAGTGGGCCCACAGCATAAAACACTGCTTGCCACATTCAGCGGCAAGCAATGGTCAGAGAAGGCTCTAAGGTCAACAAAGACCAGGACAAAAACCTGGAAGTTGACTGGAGAGAAAGTACAACAGTTCAAGGAATTACTCAGGGCTCTAGCACCCCAAGAAAATGAGGAAATAGGTGGAGTTGAAGACAAATGGCAGCACTTCAAAACAGCATGTGTGAGAACTAGAGAACAAATATGTGGTTGAGGCAGGTATGGAATTAAGATAGATAAAGAAAGTTGGTGGTAGAATGCAGAAGTCCAGAAAGTCATCAAAAGAAAGAAGGAGTGCAGGAAAAAGTGGGAGATAGAAAAGACAGACCAGGCTAGGAGGGAATATTAGTTGGCTAACAAAGAAGCTGAGAAGGGAGTTGCAATAGCAAAAAACAATGCATCAGAGGCACTCTACAAGCTTCTGGAAAGTGACTCAATAAGTGGCATAAAGAAACTATATTGGGTTGCAAGACAAAGACAGAAAGATAAAGAAGATAGTCAGACACCCTTCATGAGGGATGCCAGCAACAACCTGTTCACCAGTCCACAGGATATCAAAGGAGATGGAAGGAGTATTTTCAGCAGTTTCTGAATGAAGAAACCCCCACAGATGCTGTACTACCCCAGACACCACCTATTATGACAAAAGAGGAGGAATAAACCATAGAAGAAGTAAGACAAGCACTAAGGAAAAGGAAGTCAGGGAAAGCAGTGGGTGCAGATCAGGTCACAGCAGATATGATAAATATGCTGGGTGAGATAGGGGAGAAATGGCTCCTGAGGGTACTGATAGCAGTGTGGAGAGAAAGGTGTATCCCAGATGACTAAAGAATAAGCATATGTATGCCAGTGTACACAAAAAAGGGGACACCCTCAATTGCGGGCAGTACAGAGGTATCCAACTCCTGTCACATTGCATTAAAGTTCTGCAGAGGGTGACTGATAAATGGATATGCAGAGTAGTAGAATGTAAGATGGGAGATGAGCAGTTCAAATTCAGACTAGGCTGCAGCACAACTGACCCAATGTTTGCAGTGAGACAGATAGTTAAGAAGAAGGTAGAAAGAGTCCAACTGGGCATTCTTAGACTTGGCAAAAGTATATGACAAGGCCCAAAAAAGCTGATTTGGGCAGTATTGTGGTGGTTCGAAGTCCCAGAAACATTGATATAATTAGTGCAGGCTATGTACAAGTAACCAATGACTCAAGTATGATCAGTGTTCAGTCTCACAGAGGGGTTCCCAGAGGAAGTAGGTGTGCACCAGGGTTAAGCTGTGAGCCCACTGCTGTTCATACTGGTGATGGACTACATTAGCAAACAGGTCAGAGGGGAAAGATCAACAAAGTTTCTGTATGCAGACAATGTGGAATAACAGGCAGATTCTGAGCAAGAACTTCAGCAAACTATAGGGGAATGGAATGCAAAACTGAAGGCACATGGGATAAAACTAAGTACAGATAAGACAGTGGTAATGGTAGCAAAGTGGGGAAATCAGAAGAAGCTGAGAATTGAGACAGAAGGGAAGATAGCAGAACAACTTCAAGTATCTGGGAGGGGTGGGTGAAGAGAAGGGCAGTCTGAATGAAAAGGTCAAAGCCAGAATCAAAGGAGCTGCAACCATATGGCTTAGAGTGTCAGGTGTAGTGTATGACAGAAGAATGCCAAAGAAGCTGAAAAGTAAGGTATAAAAAACAGTGGTGTGACCAGTACTACTGTATGGTACAGAAACCTGGGCAGTAAAGGCAGAACAGATGAGAAAGCGAGATGTGATGGAAATCAGTATCACTCAAATTTCTTTCTCTTCAATCAAAACCTGGCTAAAATATTCAAACCTACACCTTAATCCTGATAAAACAAAACTAATGCTCTTCAACCCAAAGCATTATCTCAATCAGAAACTATCTTTATTGGTTACATCTGTAAACAATACTAAAACTGAGGTAGTACCACATACTAAATTACTGGTCATTGTAATAGATGACAATCTTAAATTTGATCATCATATTCTTCCAACAATGAAAAATACCTACCAGAAACTTGGCTCCCTTTACAGGCCAAAACAGTACCTTCCAGACCCAGCAAGAAAAACCCTAGCCTCATCCTCTTTGCTTCCAATCCTTTTATATGCCAAATTTATCCTTATAATCCTAAACTCTACACTATAATCCAAACTAACCTCCTGTTACAACAAAATAGTTACATTTGCTATCGACACTGCACACCCAGCTCACCGCTGCCAAGCCTTAAAACAGCTAAACTAGACAGAGCATAACAAATACAGAACTAGTCTCATCTAGTTAGGGCATACAAACTGATATAGTATCCTGAAAAAGAATAAATAATTGGGCGGTGCAGTGGTGCAACAGTTAACGTTGTCACCTCACAGCAATAGGTTCCCAGTTCGATTCTCAGCTGGGGTGCCTTCTGTGCCGAATCTGCATGTCCTCCCTGTGTTCACGTGGATTTCTTCCAGGTACTCCAGTTTCCTCCCACATTCCAAAGACATGCGTTTGGAGCATTTTTCCCTGGGCCTACTCTGAAAATAGGCATTATCCTAGTTGGACTTTCCCAGTCAACAAATGTTAAATAAAATAAATATTATTGCCTACACTCTCACAAGGGACCTTTGTTCTGGTGATACATTTCTACTAAGTACTACTAAAGCAAATAATTAATTGGAGGACTTACTATACTCCTGTTACATCTCCAAACTCTGGATTACCATCCCTACACAAGTAAAAATGATTAACAAACTCCCAAGCTATAAAATCCACCTCAAACAATACCTTACCCAATCCTGGTCATGCTTATGTTTATCAAAAGGTTGAGACCTCTAGTGAAAGCATAAACCTATTACTGTTTATCACTAACTTTTCACCCTCCTCTACCTGAATCATTACACCCCTAATAACTTTCCTTCTTGAACTTGAATCAATATAACCCTCTTCACCCCTTCTTACAAAATACTTCTCATGTTTCTGTTTTGTAACAGTCCCAATCCACTGCTCTGCCACTTTCATGCATCCCTGTATACTTAAGTTACAAACACTAATTTGGAACAGGCAGCCTAAATAGAACTAATCCTCTACCATGTTTCCTCAATCATATGCTATTACCACTATCTCCTATGCAATTCTAATATCTCCTCTCCTCCTGCATAATTTTATAACTTGCTTAATTACTTATCTTAAACTCCTTGCAAACCTTTCTTTACTGAAATGTAAGAACACTAAACTTCTTTACAACAATGTTTCCCTTCTATCAATCCATTTACTTCCTGCAAGATTTTAGAGGTACAAGAACTGTACAGACTTACAATTGTTGATGTCAACACTTTACTGTATATACCTGTCTTGTAATCATGTTTGTTTTCTAAGAAATGTAACTGTTTTTTTTTCTGGGAACTGTTTGAAATTCACTTATTAATATAAATGTACTGTGATGGAGCTTTTCTCCTGGGCCTCTGCTGAAAATAGGCTCTGTCAAGTCTGTCTTTCCCAGTCGACAAAGAGAAAAAAGAAAGAAAGAAAGAAAGAAAGAAAGAAAGAAAGAAAGAAAGAAAGAAAGAAAAATGCATGTAGAGAATACAAACATGATAGTTATGCTGGCTTTTATTTATGCCTTCATTCACCAGTCCACCCTATAGGTGGAGCTCCTGTGTAAGATGACCTCATGACCATGCAGTTCCACCTGCATAGGAGATCAGGTATTGCAGGCAGCAGCTGTGGTGCCGGACAATGTTGGCCATACTCAGCAAACATGCCAAATACTTGGGTAACTGTGCAATACAAGAAGAGGTAGTGATATTCATTAATACAACATGCTATGGCATCTTGTTACCTGCTCATAGTACAGCAGGACTCCTATCCATTTAGCGCTTCTGCATTGCAAAACAATGAAATGGGCAAATCCTGCCCCAAGATTGCCGCTGGAGGAAAGGTCATTTTGGAGTAGTGAGAGCAGGATTCCAGAAGCTCTCTACTCCACTGCTCCAAATCATTAATAATCCAGTCCTATATCGGAATCTGCTTCATTACAATCCTTATTCAACTTTTCTTTTTTTTCTGCTTCTTTCTTTTCTGCAATATCCAGAACCATGTAACATCACAAATAGTATAATCACTATGTAGAAAACATGTTTTGTCCTGAACCAAAGGAACATTACTAGACTTATTCCCTTATATGTGAGCAGCATGTTTCTTGTCTTACAATGTCCTGTTGTTATGCAATTTATTATTTGTATTCATACATGTCTGATGTTTTAGTTTTCTTTCCGTATTCTGTTTTTGATATCTGCATGATATTTTAGTAAGGTATAATAATTAGTATAATTTGGATCTTATCTCCCTGGGTCTCCACTGGAAAGGGGGTAGTACTTTTTACACATTTGCAGTATCCTGAGAAACAAATGCAAAATCAAATAATTTAAAAATAAATAAATAAGAATCAAAAGTTAGGGAACAGGGTAGTCTTCCATGTCACTGGGACACCCCACCTAACCTTATCTTAAACACTCACTACAATGGATGTGGCTCCATTAGTGCTAGTACCTGGAAACACATAAATCAACACATATGCATGCATCCAAATATGCAGAATATCCCAGCTTCCCTGCAGCATGAGTCTACTGCAATTCAAATGTTAAGTTCATTCCTATACTCCTGTGTCAGTACATGGCAAGAGGTGAACCATCTCCTTCCCTGTGGGATGGGCGAGCCTACAAAATGCAAGTCAGTTCCTTCTCTCTCTCTCTCTCTCTGTACTTCACAGACAGCTCTGAACCTTATACAGTGTTGAGATGCAATACATTTTTCTTCTGTTTTAAATCAGAATAGCAGTTACAGTCATATAGCAGAGAATGTAACTTAACATAATGTCTGCTACATATTTGGTTGAGCTAATTTCTTTCTTTACTGGGAAGTGAGCATACTGAAGTATGATTATTTAATATGCATTGTATTGTTGGAGGAAATAAACATTTCTCCTTTCATGCATTCATCCATCCACAACCCCTTTTCCAACTTTTGAACATGGGGTCAGGGTGTCACTTCAACAGTGACAATCATCTACAGCCAAGGTTTACACTGCCATGTGACTAGCCCTGCCACAGCTGTTCCTCCATAGCAAACACTCACACACACACTTGTACCTATGTCCAAATTACAGTATCCAGTCTACCTACTGCATGTCTTTAGAATGTGGGAGCACCTGGAGAAAACCCACGGAAACACAGGTAGGACATGCAGACTCCACACAGAAGGCACCCCAGCCAAGAATGGAACCGGAGAATCTCTTGCTGTGAGGTGACAACTGTGCCACTCTACCACCCTTTCATGCATTATAAACTAGCATTTGAGATTTTGATCATTATTTGATTTTCTTAAATGAGGTTAAATGCCATATTAATAGCTCACAGCGCATGTGGCCATGTACTTTTAGATGTTGTTGCAAGTTATTATATGGAGAATGATTAAACATGAAATCATGAAACTTTCTTAATGTTCAATGCACAGATATCAGCAGTTTTGACTGATTGATAGTAAAGTTACTGGATAAGCCATTTTTTCATGATAAGCACCATTACACACCAACAGGACATCAGAGTACTGGTGGCAGAACCACATGTAAATGCAAAGTGCTAAAGAAAAATATATTCACAAAGTGATGGTCAGTTAAAGTCCTTAAATGTTCAGTTGTAACATTTGCATTTATCTCTTCTATATGTTTATTGCTCCCGTTACTACAGGTGAAAGACCATTCCACAGTGTAAAGGACAGCAGAATACCTTCTCAGCCACACTTGTCTGCACATTTGGGAGAGATAGTGCCAGGGAATGTTTAACAGACTTTAAAGGATGCATTGTTTCCCAGCATACCTCCTCTGCAAGAATAAATTGACCTTGTTGAACAGAATTCTTTTTTACGATTTCAAGGTAGAAATATCTCTTCAACTCCAGGGAAGACACTTGAGCCTTTTCTAAAGGAAAAGTAATGTTCATATTATGGGGATTGCACTATGAACAAAAAATACATTTTAAGGAGGTCCAGAAAATAACATTCTTCTTGATATGCTATAAGTGAGGGTATGTGCAAAGCAGACTAGCTGTAAGATAATTACATTTTTATGAGAGACCACTACTCATCTGGAAATGGGTCTCAACCACTTATTTGATACTAGATTCCTTGACTTACTCTAGCTTTACCAAGATCATTAGTGATTATACCTTGAGTGATGCATGTATTTATTTATTTATTGCCTTTTGTTTACTGGGATGGTCCAGCTGGGCACTCAGGCTCATTTTCAGTGAAGGCTTGAGAAAAAAAAAACTCCACTGGAGTTGCAAAAATTTACAAAAATTACAAAGAATTTATAGAGAAAAAAAGAATATGTTTATTAACAGTAGAAATGGGGCTTTAGAATAGTCCATTGGGTAATCCAATCAAGACAGAGGTTAATACAATTCAGTTCTTGTAGGAGTGTTATACAATAATACAATACAGCAATATACAAATTTCATTTATAAAAGAGCGATGAAAAGCAGTTTACAGTTATAAATATAGTTAGAATTTACTTACATTTACAGAATAGGTTAGGAGATCTGGAAGGTTAGAGTTTGATGATAGTGTAGGCATCTGAGAGAGAGAGAGACAGTCAGATTATGAACAAGAACAGAACTAGGAGGATTCTCAATGGTATTTTAGGTTGCGCTTAAAGACAGATGCACAGATGTCCTGTTTTAGTGGTGGTGTTTGTTGAAGTAATATTAAAGGATGTACAGGTTGCTGAAAGAGATTTAGGTGTGAGAAGGTGGTGGAACTGCCATCGGTGAAAAAAAAAAAACTATCTCTAAGCCTGAAAGTTACATGGGAATGGGCAATAAAATTGTACTGAAGTATTGAGCTGAAAGAAGAGATTTAAGTGTATTATGACTATGTGAACTACAAAGATGTGTGTGATAAGCAGCTGATTGAAGTAGTTAGGAAAAAGAAAGTTTGGAAAAATGAGACAATCCCCGGGATTCATGAACGCTGCGCCAGGCGGACGCATAGCGTAGGCGTTACAATGCCAAATATGGCCGCCGAGCGATTCAGGTACGATCCAATCCCACGTGCACTACCGGCGTGCGCCGGATCTGCGCCGCCTCTGGTGTAGGTATGCTAAACACCCCATGTGCAGTGTTGCACCATGCAAATGAAGGCATATAGCGATCCACGAAGTGGCGCAGGCGTAGCATAAGGGCACGGCAATATAAACCAAAAAAAAACGGTTTACATTTACCCAAACATAACATAGGAGTAACGGAAGGCTGTCAACATCAGGTATCACACTGTTGCCATATGCAAATGGCGAAAGACACAGAGAATGTCAAAAGAAAACATGCACAACATGTAAATAATAACATAAATGGTATGTCCACAGAAACTCACAGCAGAACCCCAGGACATGTCTGCGGAAGGTGCTAAACAATGAAATAATATGACAATGTCATAAAACAGCAGTGTAATCCACATCAGCTTCACAGCCACAATACACCATGTTATGCATGGAAAGCCACATCCACGGTGCAAGGGTTGCCAAGGAGTCGCGGCAGTGTTCGGCATGGTAACTATGAATTAGTAGTCAATGCCATGCAAATGAGGCAGATAATACTGAATCGCAAAACCCCCGCCGGCGTAAGGCTGTACCAAACGGCGCAGCAGTAATACACTGAGGAGTGGCTCAGAGGGAATACATGTCACCTGCAGAGGGGTGTGCCACTGTAGGAGGAAGCACATTGGAGCTCAGCAAACCTGGGCTGTACATTGCACATCACAGCTGCAGGACCGGCGTGTGGGGAAATAGTTGAGCTGAGAGCACACAATGCGCGCAGAGGTGCATGTGCACGAGGATGACTACGTTCCCTTAACCAAGTCATGTGGCCGCCCGCAAATAACATCGGATACAGGAAGGTGATGTTGAGAATATGAGGAAATGCGGAAGCAGTGTAATTGGAGTAGTAATGAGCAATCAACAGTAATCAACCCACGAAGGCCAATCGGCGGCAGCTGACAACTCTGCATGCAGAAACCTGCAAAACAGGATAGGGGAGGCATATGAATGCAAAGAAAGTAGGGGAGGTAGCAGATTGCAAAGAGTGAAGACCTGACACAGCAGAGCCAAGTAGACAGGCAGCATAACGGCGGCGGCACACAAAACGCACGATATCCCATGTCCCAGAAACTACACATGACAGGGTTCTGCAGGATGCATGCCAGGAAATAGTAGGTGCAACGTGCAGAAACAGTAAGGTAAGGTCGAAAGCTAATCCATTGCAGGCAAGAGTAATGCAACACCAAAGGCAACAGCGTTGCAGTGCCAATGGTAAAACACAGAAGATATTCCCCAGATACGGCTGCACAGACACACCCTATGACATCACCGGGTGTACAGCACAACAGTATAAAGTGTGAATGCACACAACACACAGCCGTGTATTCCCAAATGCCGCACCATAGGTGTAAACACACGGGGAACTTTTAAAATGTACATGTTGGGTGCCGCCGTGGCCGTGATCCATCAGCATGTGTTAGAGACAGACGGAGTTGTGGAGGAGGGTGCCGACAACTACCGTAGGCCTCAGAGGAGAAGGAGAGTGTTCAGACCAAGGGTAACCTACCAGGGGCTACAAGACCTGGAGATAGTAGAGCGTTACAGGGTGGATAGGGACACGTTACAGCAAATAGTGGAGCTGTGCCGGCCATGCCTGAGAACAAGAAACAACAGAGGGGAGCCCATCCCAGTGGACACAAAGGTATGTGTAAGCTTGCGAATACTGGCCACAGGTACCTTTCAAAGGCCAACTGGGGATATAATGGGCATCTCACAGGCATCAGCATCCAGGGTACTACACCAGTTTCTGGATGCCATGTTACCACATGCCAATGAGCATATATACTTCCCCAGACCTCAGGAGGAGTTGGCTAGCAATATGTGCCACTTCTACCATGTGGCACAATACCTGGAGGTACTGGGTGCGATAGACTGTATGCACATACAAATCAAGTCACCACCTGGGGAGCAGGGTAGACGCTACATAAACCGCAAGGGATTCCCCTCCATCAATTGCCAGGTCGTGTGCAATGCGCAGGGCATTATCATGGATGTGTGTGCTGGCAGCCCTGGAAGCTACCACGACTCCCATATCTGGCATGCCTCACAGCTGTACCAGGTATTCGCCAGGGGGGACATCCCACAAGGCCACCTTGTGGGGGATGCTGGCTATGCACTGGAGCCGTGGATGATGACTCCCATCAGAAATGCACACACACACACATGCAAGAACGCCATAATGAGGCACACGCACAAACCAGAATAATCATAGAGCGTGTGTTTGGGATGCTGAAATCACGGTTCCGGTGCTTGGATACATCTGGTGGAGCCCTGCAGTACTCTCCAGGCACATGTGCCCACATATTCATAGTATGTGCCATGTTACATAATATGATCCTGCGGAAGCAGTTGCTGCAGGGACAAAATGGTGAAGGGCCACAAAGCCCACCACAACTGCCAAGGCCAGTCCAGGCACACAGGGTTCAGGACCATGAACACACTGTGCCAGCCCCAGAAGGCAGACGGAGGCATACCCAATATGCCTATGCCCTGGCAAAGAGGGAACGTATAGCACATACTCTGACAGCGTAGGCCCCATGGACTGACACCTCCCTACCTGCACACACAGTGAAATGGACGGCACACAAACATGGCCACCCGTAAAGTGTAACGTATGGGTGGCCCCATGTGTGACTCCAACATAGGCAGCACCCAAACACTGTACACCCAACAGCCAGCGGAGCATGGAACGCCAACACCTGAACCGTACACGGGTCCTACAGCAGACGGCGTTGCTGTATGCTGCCACGTTCACCGTAAGGTGTATACATATAGACATGTAGATATGTGCATATACAGATATGTAGATAGATATAATTACATATATAGAAATATATGTACACATATACATATAAGTACTACAGGTAAGACAGGGAATCAGAGGGATGTAAGGTGACAGAGAAGTAACACGCGATATCTGTACATAGTATACATAGTGAAAGACAACCTGAGCATCCGGGAGGTTTAACAGAAGAGGAAACCACCACCCATGGAAAGGTCAACATACCGAAATGCATAACCGCGAGTCAGAATGATCGCCAGGCCACAGTACAGTAACAGTACATGCGCGGGTAATACTATGATGATATGAGGGGGGAGGTAGACACTGCCGCCGGTGATGCAGCCCACGCAGGTACTGTGTGAAACCATCCCTGTGACTGCCGCATTATGTGTATGTGTGCGGTGAGGGTGCCGTGTGTTTCGCTGTGCGAGTGTAATGTCTGTGCCTCTGTAAAATGTGTATGTTGGTGCCATGTTAGAGGCGGAGTGGAATAACATGTGTAGACATACAGTACACTAGCCACAGGCATATGTACACCAGTAGTCCCAAAGTAGTACTGAGAGCCCCACCCTGGCTAGGCGTGTGGCGACGTATAATGATGCAAAGTGAAAATGTCCCAGAATGTACCACAGGAATATACCCCACATGAAATGAAAAGGACGTATGTACTAATCATGACCGTATGTATGACACCGATATGCTAATTGCAAAATGATACATCGGCAAAGTCACACAGCAATAGGTATGTACCGCGGAAATACGCATGTGCTACCCCGGTACTGACCGTGGCCACGTATCGGCCCGTAAACACCGCTGTGTGTTCTACAAGTGTCAAACAAGCAATCGCCACCTGAATAGGTGGCAACCACTGGCAAACAGGCCATCCCAAGTACGGGACCACAATGACTGTAAATATCTGGGACAGAATGACAAGGGATAGTCGTCACGTACAAACAACCGCAGATATACCACCGATGTGACGGAGGAATACATGCAGGAAGCACACACGCAGGCGATACCAACACCACATGACAACAACACAACCTACACTCCCAGAACAACAGACAATTAACTGTCAACTCCCCAGGCAGGGATGGAGCACACAGACAAGCATACCGTGTATGTAGAGATGCAAGGCCCACAACCCGTATCCGTCACGTACAACCTCCGATATTCCCCATTGCACATATCAAAGGGATACAAGCCGTAATAGCAGCACAAACATACACGCAGTCAATGACAGCTGCATAACCGCAACATCTCACGTGGGAAACACTATCAACAGCGGATGCATACTTGCATCCGTTGTTTAAAGGAATCCAACAGCTATGTTACACATCCGAATGCAAAATGCCATCAACAGACGCCGTCAGGACAGGGACACCCACATGTCGAACATAATACCATACCCAACACACACAATCCATGGCTAACACCACTGCGAAATGTACCTGTCGCTACACATAGCGGCTGCAGTTACACATAACATAACACAATACAGACCATCTCCACAAAGGTAGGGCAAATAGCCAACGCCCAGGTGAGGAATGCAACCATACCCTAGTTACGATGCGTAATGTACGAATGGAGTAGATGCACAGGTGATATGCGCACAAGTACACACTGAGGAACAGCTATTGGTGTGATGAACCCACATGTTGCAGGTATCGATGGATATAAGGATGACTCCCAGGATATTCAAACCATATGCTCATACCGAACCAGTACTCTACAACGGAAAGAGTAACAAATAGGAATACCGATACACGGAACGAAAAACGGAACGAAACACTGACAAGGTATGTAGAACCCACGATATGTACGGATGTGTAATGCATGATGTGTATGACGAAGCTGTACTGTATGTGAATGGTGTTTGTAAGTAATGATACTTGTCCATAATGCAGAGAGTGGTGAAAGGTGGTTATGTAGTGCTATCCTGCTGAGCATACCAACGACTGTGGACACCGTGTGCACAGCAGTGGGACATCATGTACACAGCCAGGATAACACAAGGGCTGCCACAGGGGGGCATAACAGAGAACAATGCCACACCACACGCCGATGCTGGCAGTGGATGTCCAACAAGGAAGTGCCATAGCAGGGGATAGGACATGTATGTATACTGTCACAGCACACATGTGTATGGGCATATACGGTCGATGTCATACGTAATGTGCACCCGACGTGCACGTATGCCTTGCAGTAGGGGATACATTGTCAACTATGTGTAATGTAAAGCTGTCATGGTGGATATGACAGACATCATACACAGTATCACAGGCATATCATGCATAATGGAGTTATTGCCTATTGGTATGTACAATAACAGGATACATATGGCCTGTAGATATGGGACAGAGTAGTAGCATAATAGCCATCCGAAATGGAAGGAACTCCAAGTAACCATGGCCAAACGATCTGTAGCAGGTGCAATGTGGGCAACAATGAAGTCCGGCAGGTCCATGTGTAAACACATGTGCAGTGTACACAGTAGTGTCACCTCC
>NC_056729.1:1529733009-1529748009 GCF_019279795.1 Protopterus annectens
ACGCATGGCTATTATGTTGGATAGCTTGGCCTATTCCCATGCTATGACATACCCATTCATCCAGGCATATACATGTTATTCCATCCTTTGCGTTGGCCGTGGGTGTTTGGCCATCCGGCAATGCTATTCTCAACGTGTGATGTCCCACCTTCACCTTCTGTGCATGTGGCACCCTGTTGGGGCGTCCTGCTTGGTGGGCAGATGTTCCGCCATATGTGTTGTGTTTGACATGTCTGCATAGCTAATAATCAGTACGGTGGCTGAACATACTGCCTTGTCCAGATGTGTACAGTTATGGGCACCATGGCGTGTGCACGCCTATGGGGTTTCGACAGGTCCATACCACATGCGGGATGTACACATTCTGCCGACACATTCACATGCAGCCATTTGGATATCAGTACCTGAGGTGGGATGTTGACATGTGGGGTACATATTTGCCCGCGTGGCACTGCCTAGGACAATACTTTTTACTACATTTCAGGTATACCCATTGTGTGTAGGTGTGCAGCTGCGCAAGGCTACTAGCTGGGTTGGGTGCACGGTCGTACATGGGTATGGGTTACGTGCTATGACAGGGCTGTTGTGTATTACATTTGCATGCATGGGTTCTGCTTCTGGATATTATGCTTAGGCATACGCCGTCCTATGTGTATGTGATGGGCACGTTGCTGGGTGTAGTACATGTTGCTATGCACATGTTTGTCTGTGTTTAGGGTATCTGGTTTCCTTCTGGTTGTTATATCGACACGGCTGCCCGGCTGTGTACTCTCACTACTGCTGGTGACCATGCCCATGTGGCTACTTGTGTGTAGGTGCGGCGCGCTGACATGCTGCGGTACACCTTCACTGGGTATGCCCACTGACAGTGCATTGCGTGACGGAAACGGTATTACGCGTATCCTTTGTTTCTTGGACGGGTACAATTTGGACTTCGTGGGTTAATGTTTGGTTCTCCGTTTTGTGTGAACGGGTACTATGTTGCATACTCTGCATACGTTTCATTATCCACGGACCCTGGCTGGTGCGGTTACTATTGCAGGCGGCCTGTGACAGTCAGCACTTTAGGTTGCTCATCGCCTGCCGGCTTGGCCACGCCTACGGGCGCATCCTACTTGGGCTCGCGCACGTGCCCTCTGCACGTGTCTGTGGTTGCGGCGCGCACTCATTACTATGCATATGGCACTGCTACGCCGATTATACACTGTACTGCCGGCGCAAGCCTTACACCGGCCTTGCGCCAAGCTTCATGAATCCCGGGGAATAACTTTTTCTTAATTACTTTCAAAGCTAACCACATTTAATGCTCAAAACAGAAGTTGTTTGTTCATTAGTTAGTGAAAACTTCAGAGCATGGAATAGGGAAGATGTAAACCGACAAAGAACTGCTAATACAGGCAAAGAGGGAAAGTCACAAAAGCAGTAGCTAGAAAGAGCAATTAAGAAAGTGCAGGCTGACATAAAGAGCATGGTATTGCTCATTAATTAGAGAGAAGGGGGGTTAAGGTGCAGTGGAGACTATTTTTAATTCTAGTTAAAGCAACCCAAAAGCAAACCAATAAGTACTGGCCAAGCAGAGATGAGACATTAAACTTGGTACCATTTTCAACAGAGCATGAATAGGATAACAGAGCAAACAAGTAAATTTCCCTCATACTGAATAAGTTTATAGGTTCATAGGTTCATATGTAGGTACTAGGCTATCGGCCCAAGGGCCTACATAAGCCTAGCCAAAAAGGTTCCCTGGCTTACGCCACCCAAGAAAGTTATTTTCCTGTGCCACTGTCGAGCAGAGACACAGAAGTGATCCCCGGGGTGTATTTCCTATTTCCCATCCACTCATCAAGATTTTTCTTGACGACTGCTAATGAAGAACTTTGCTTGACATAGATGGATGGCTTGTTCCAGAGTAGGGGAAGTCTCTGGGACAGGAATCTATCCCTCCAGCATGTCCTGTTTATTGTGGTGACAAGGTTTAGGTCCCTAGAGCATGTAGCTCAGAGGGATTGGGATTTCTTTAGGTGTAGCATGTCCAACAGTTCTGGGTTTGACATAGCTTTATATGTTAGGCAGAGATCACCATGGAGTAGGCAATATGCTATGATGGTCAATGTAGGGCATTTGTTTCAGGCCAGTAATCCTTTTGTGAGGTACTTCTGTGACCTTTCCAGCTGCTGCAGATATCTTGTGAGGTACATTCCAAAAGGGGCGTTGTGCTCTATAATGGGTCTAATGAGTGTTGCGTAGACGGGAACAATGAACTCTTTTTCCTGGATGAGAAACCTTTTATGATGAGGTGTGCCACATAGAAGGACTTCCTGACTACTGTGGTGATGTGACTACCAAAGGAGAGTCTACTGTCCACCTAGGTCCCAAGGTCGCTTATCACACATTCGGTGTTAAGTAGATTGCTACCTATGTGGTAGTTCATGAGTACAGAGTTTTTACCAAACGGGATGACACTGCATTTTTTGGCACTGAGCTTGAGGCCATGGCTCTGACACCAGGCATCTGTCTCAGCGAGGCCCTTCTGCAGGATGTCCACATCATTTGGGGACTTGACTATGGCTCCTAGTTTGCAGTCATCTGCGAAATTCATTAGCCAGAAACCTTCTGTGTTAGCCTGTACTTCAGAGAAGTAGATACCAAACAGGAGAGGTCCCAGGACTGAACCCTGTGGTACTCCACTTGTCACTGGTTTGAAGTCAGATTTGGAGTCTGCAACATTTACAGTGTGGGTTCTGTCAGTGAGCCAGTTGGCAACCCATCTTGTGATGTAGGGATTTATACCTAGTTGAGTGAGTTTAGCTATAATTCCAGAATGGGGAATGGTGTTGAAAGCCTTGGCGAGGTCAAGATAGGCTGTGTGAACCATCTTACCCTCATCTACGGCTTTGGTGACTGCCTCAAAGAAGTTGATCAGGTTCAGAAAGCATGATCTGCCTTTCACAAACCCAAATTGGGTGTGATCCAGAGTTTGGAGGTTACCAATGCCTTTGTTTATGAGTTCCATGATGATACGTTCCATGGCCTTGCAGACCAGGCTCGTCAGGCTAATAGATCGATAGTTCCAGAGATCAGTGGTGGCTTCCCCTTTGTGGAGTGGGATAACTGTTGCTGTGCGCCATTCAGTGGGCACAAAGCCTGATGCAAGGCTATTACTGAACATGGTGTTTAAGTGGGGAGCCAGTTTGTTCTGAAGTTTGTGTAAAATGCAGCCTGGGATGTTGCCCGGTCCCATGGATGCTGTGTTTTGCTTTTAGAGAGTGCAGCTTTTACCTGCGTAGTTGTGATTACAGGGACTCTGCATTCTTCCTGTATAGATATGGGCCCTTTAGGGGTGAGTGTGAGGTAAAGTTAGCACTGAACCTATCTGCCAAGATGTTGGCAATATCAGTTGGTTCTGTAATTTTCATGCTGTTGTGCTGTAATTCAGAATAGATCTGGGTGTTGCCATCGAGATTCTTGATATAGCTACAGAATGCTTTGTGGTTGTCCTTAGAATTAGTGGTGATTTTGTTTTCGTAGCTAGCTTTCAAGGATCTTATAAGGGATCTCAGCTTTTTACTGAGGCTGACCAGGGAGTTCCTCCACTCATGGGATTTTACTCTCTTTTGCAACAGTTTCTTCTTTCTGTTGTACAGTTTGTTTATGGCAGGGGACCACCAGATTGGCTTCCTTTTTTTGGAGGATAGTATCTTGGTTCTGTTTGGGATAGCACGATCCATGCACTTGTGTAAGTGCTTATAGAGTACATTTGTGTAGGATTCAGCAGTTGTAACTGTATTGTCCATCTGCATGGTCGTCATGAAGTTCACCACTTCTGTCTTAAGAAGCATGAAGTTGACTTTGGAGACATTTTTTACTGTGGTTTCCTTAATGGAGGGGTGGGGGCGGGATGTGGATATCAAGGGTGATTAGCTTATGGTCGGATTGGACCAACGAGGAGTTGACTTCAGGTGTGGAACACCGGTCACTCATGTTGGTAATGACTAGGTCTAGGATATTGTTGCTCCTGGTGGGGGTGTGGATAAGTTGATCCAGGGCATTGGAGTTTATGAATTCCAGAAAGCGTTGAGCTAAGGAGTTGGTACACGAGTAGTTTTCCCAGTTAATGGTGGGGTAGTTGAAGTCACCCATTATTAGGGTGTTTGGTTGAACCCTAATATTTTCCAGTACATCAAGAAAAGAGGAGTGGGAATCCTGGGGCATGGTGGGGAATCTGTAGCAGGCTACAATTTGGATTACAGTTTTGCCCAGAGTTAGTTGCACTTGGATAACCGCGGATGCATTATACTGAGCAACTAGCCTGGAGGTGTGGATATCCTTAATGAATATGGACACACCACTGCCTTTGGTGTTTTGGTCCAGGTTAGGTGGCTGAAAAGTGTGGTATGAGTTATAGCCTGGTAGTGCAGGGGTGCTCTCTGGAGCCTTGAACCAGGTCTCTGCACAGATATCGATGTTCTCCATTGTAAGGAGTGCCTCGAGTGAGTGCATTTTGAGATTCTATTATTGAGTAGCATTACCCTCAGTTTTTGCTTGACTGTTCCTGTTATGGTGGTGAATTTGCCATTTGAACCTTGCCTAAAAAGGTGCTATAGGGGCGGCAAGAGCCTTAGCCAGTATCCAGAATCCCAGGGGCGACAGGTGCAGGCCATTTGTGGCAAAGCATTGTGGTCTGTATAAAACATATGTACATGTGACTGTACATGTTTGCAGGGCCGGATGATGTTTATTCTGCTATAGTCTTTGGGGTGGGGGGGGGGGGCAGTCCATGACTAAACTGAGTAAAAGACAAGTCTGTACTCAGTTGCAGGGCCACGGGTTGTGTTTATTCTGCTTTAGTCTTTGGGGTGGAATGGGGTTCAGTCCACAACTATAATGAATAAAGATAAGTCTGTATACATTTGCAGGGCTGGATGCTGTATTTATTCTGAGTAGTCTTTTTTTTTTTGGAGGGGTGGGGTATTCAGTACATGACTATACTGACTAAAAACACATATGTACGTGTTTGCCGGGCTGGATGCTGAACTTATTCTGCTGTAGTCATTGGGGTGGAGGGGTTCTGTCCATGACTATACTGAATAAAAACAAGACTGTACATGCTTGGAAGGCTGAATGCTGTATTTGTTCTGCTGTACTCTTTGGGGAAGGGGTGGAGTTCAGTCCACCAATATCTGGCTAGTGCAAATGGCTGAGGGTAGGCAGTTGTTGGGGGTTAACTGTCGAAACAACATTTTAAATTCTCCAAACATTTTTCCTCACAATGTTATTTTTTCTCTTTCTTCTTCTTCCCTGAAATAACAGTCTCTCAGGGAAAAGTGTAACAATTTTAGATTATAATTTACCAAATACTTCAACCAGCACAGTGGCATAGAAGGATAAAGTAATGACTATGGCTCAGGTGACCCAGGTTCAATTAATGGCTTAGGCATGTAAAGCAGTGTTAGAGATGGATGGATGTACACAGTGAGGCATAGTCTTTAAAATGTATAGGCGGGGGGCACTGACTGAGTTGCCATAGAGGAAAGACAGTATGCCAGCATATCCCCCATCGCATATCTGCCCTGGCTGTCCAAGTATTTGCAAGGGAGTTGTACTTGGGACATAACTGAAAACCTCCTTGACAACAGCATCATGCTGCACATAGGTCCTTCATCTCCTCAGTGGCCCTGAATGTGTGTGTGTGTGTGTGTGTGTGTGTGTGTGTGTGTGTGTGTGTGTGTGTGTGTGTGTGTGTGTGTGTGTGTGTGTGTGTGTGTGTGTGTCTTTTGGGTATAGCCCAGGGGAGGCTAAGGTGGGTCTGGAAGACCTGATGAACAAAGAGAGGAACTGGCGGCACTGGTAGTCAATGGTCAGCAACACAAGCCCAGCCAAAAAGGTACCCTGGCTTTTGCCACCCAAGAAAATTATTTTCCTGTGCCACTGTCGAGCAGAGCTGCAGAGGTGATCCCTGGGGTGAATTTCCTATTTCCCATCCAATCATCAAGATTTTTCTTGAAGAGTGCTAATGAGGAGCTTTGTTTGATATAGATGGGTAGTTTATTCCAGAGTATAGGAAGTCTGTGGGACAGGAATCTATCCCTCCGGCATGTTCTGCTTATTGTGGTGACAAGGTTTAGGTCCCTAGAGTGTGTAGCTCGGAGGGATTGGGATTTCTTTAAGTGGAGCATGTCCAACAGCTCTGGGTTTGACATAGCTTTGTATGTTAGGCAGAGATCACCTCTGAGTAGGCGATATGCGACGGAGTAAAGCTGGAGTTGTTTGAGACGGTCAGCGTAGGGCATCTGTTTGAGGCTGGTAATCCTCTTTGTGAGGTATTTCTGCGGCCTTTCCAGTTGTTGGAGATGTCTTGTGAGGTACATACCAAAAGGGGCATTGTACTCTATAATGGGTCTAATGAGTGATGAGTAGAGGGGAACAATGACCTCTTTTTTTCTGGATTAGAAACCTTTTGTGATGAGGTGTGCCACGTAGAAGGATTTCCTGACTACTGCGGTGATGTGATTATCAAAGGATAGACTACTGTCCACCTGTGTCCCAAGGTCTCTTATCACACTTTCGGTGTTAAGTATACTACCGCCTATGTTGTAGTTCATGGGTACAGAGTTTTTACCAAAGGGGATGACAATGCACTTTTTGGCATTGAGCTTGAGGCCATGGCTTTGACACCAGGCATCTGTCTCAGTGAGGCCCTTTTGTAGGATGTCCACATCGTTAGGAGTTTCGATTATGGCTCTTAGTTTGCAGTCATCTGCGAACTTCATTAGCCAAAGACTTTCTGTGTTAGCCTGTACTTCAGAGAAGTAGATACCAAACAGGAGAGGACCCAGGACTGAACCCTGTGGTACTCTACTTGTCACTGGTCTAAAGTCAGATTTGGAGTCTGCTACTTTCACAGTGTGGGCTCTGTCAGTGAGCCAGTTGGCAACCCATCTTGTGACACAGGGATTTATACTTAGTTTAGTGAGTTTATCTATAATTCCAGAGTGGGGGATGGTGTCAAATGCCTTGGCAAGATCTAGATAGGCTGTGTGAACCACCTTACCCTTGTCTACGGCTTTGGTGACTGCTTCAAAGAAGTCTATCAGGTTTAGGAGACATGATCTGCCTTTTACAAACCCAAACTGGGTGGGATCCAGAGTTTGGAGATTACCAATGTCTTTGTTTATAAGTTCCATGATGATACGTTCCATGACCTTGCAGACCAGGCTCATCAGGCTAATGGGGTGGTAGTTCCCAGGGTCCGTGGCGGCTCCCCCCTTGTGGAGTGGGATAACCGTTGCTGTGCACCATTCAGCAGGCACAAAGCCTGAGGTGAGGCTATGATTGAACATGGTACTTAGGTGGAGTGCCAGTTCGTTCTGTAGTTCATATAGAACGCAGCCTGGGATGTTGTCTGGTTCCATGGATGCTGTGTTCTTGGCCTTGGAGAGTGTGGTTTTTACCTGTGCAGCCGTGATTACAGGAATTTTGCATTCTTCCGGTATAGAGATGGGCTCTTTAGGGGGTGAGAGGGGGGTAAAGTTAGCACTGAACCTATCTGCCAGGATGTTGGCAATATCAGTTGGGTCTGTATATTTAGTGCCATTGTGCTGTAACTCAGAGCAGATCTGAGCATGGCCATTCACATTCTTGACATAGCTATAGAATGCTTTGTGGTTGTCTTTAGAATCAGTGGTGATTTTGTTTTCGTAACTAGCTTTGGAGGATTTTATCTGGGATCACAGCTTCTTACTGAGGCTGACCACGGAGCTCCTCCACTCGTGGGATTTTACTCTCTTTTGCAAGAGTTTCTTCCTTCTGTTGTACAGTTTGTTTATTGCAGGGGACCACCAGATTGGCTTCCTTTTTTTGGAGGATAGCGTCTTGGTTCTGTTTGGGATAGCACGATCCATGCACTCATGTAAGTGCTTATAAAGTGCTTATAAAGTAATGTTGTAAATTGTTGTATAAATAAACTTAATAAAGTGCAAATTCAGATCTACAAAGCAGCCTAAATGTCTGAACGGTACTTACGTATTATCACAACCAGATTTTCGTGATCATAACGGTTGCTTCCCGATGTTTAAATGTAAGTGTTAATGGTGTGATAGTGTCAGACAACATGATTTATGTCACACTGAGGGTTGTCTTAGGCAGGGTTTTCAGTAAAAAAAGTACAAAGTTTATGTCACTGTTTAGGTATGCACTTTAACCCCAGCAGGTCATGTAGGAGCAGTAAAGTGCATACACGCTTCAACTGTCAGGACTGCTGTCTTACTCACTGTAATTGCTCACCCGTCTCCCCCACATAACAAGGCACACACACACACACACACACACACACACACACACACACACACACTCACAAAGGATGCTTTTACTCTACTTTTGTATTTTTAACAAATGTCAAACATATGGTGAGGTGCAAACATGCTACAAACTACCAAAAGAAGTGCGTCCATATGCAGTAACATGTTTTCCGTTGTGTTCTTAGTACCAGGAATCCGAAACCCATAGTTAGCTGTCAACATAATCCACCCTCAATTTGGACAACCATTACTGTATGGCAACTTGCACATTGCAATGCTTACTGTCCACTATGTTTACACATTTTGAAACAAGTCTTACGTTATCAAAAAGATCGTGCCTGCATCTGTGTTTCCCTTCCCTCCTCTCGGTATAAATATTCCATTCAACAGTTTGCTTCCCTGTCAATTCAAGCATACGTCCATTATGCACGTCAAACAGGAAGAGGATTTTTTAATGATTTTCTGTCTGTGAAGGTAGTGGAGAGGTTTAGGGACAACAATAATGACTTTTAGCAACACTTTGAACTGTTTTATGCAGTCGTCTGTATTGAAGGAAGCGAGATTCGCAACCACGAAAATCTGGTTGCGATAATACATAAGTACCGTCTGAAGGATGTACTTCCAGTAGTAAACTTTTTAACCAGTGTCATCACCCATTTGTCTTCAGCAGAGAAAAGGTGTGCTCTTTTTGACATGTAACTCCAGACTAATTCCAGACAGCTAATCAAATGTGAGTTTAAGGCATTCACTAATTTTGAAGGCTACAGTTTAACAAAGTTACTCATGCAAGGAGATATTCAAAGACTCAAGCATTACAAGCAATAGCACCTTCAAGAATGAAAAAAGCCTTAAGAGTGAATTTTTGTGTACATCAATTTTGATGGAAAAACAACACAAAGTAGGTACTGGGATACAGACACTGAAACCCCTTACACAGACATAGGTCAGTATCCTCACAAATAAATATCCGCATGTGACCAAAAGCAAAAGTGCACATACTTTGCCTGTCTGCCTCATTTACTACTTGTGTAACTTAAAAGTTCATATGTAAGTACTAGGTTAGCAGCCCTTTGTGCATCATTTTAAGCCTGGCCAATTTCCCTCAAGGGTGAGACTCAAATTCTGTACCTTGTGTCTGTTAGGTAAAGACCTTAACTATCATGCCAAGCCCCAGGCATGCTTCAGAAAATGAGATGACCCACTGTTAGTTGTAGAATGGCTGGTGGTTTGTGCTGCTGATGACTTGGGTTGAATTAATGAGCCTCAGGTCAGGAGGTGGGACAAGAGGATGAAGTAGTTGTTGGTCTACTATTCTTTCTTACAGGATTTACATGGGTATGGCCACTGCATTTTCATGCACTAGTAAAGGCCGTGACTTCAAGAAGCACAAGGCCCCACAGACTAATTACACACCTGACAATTATTTTAAGCAAAAGCAGCAGCACACATGTAATAAGGCACAAATGCATCCATGCACTGACAGCTGTATGCCTGGTAAGAACAAACGAAACAGGTGAAAAGCACAACTAGTAACAGCAACCAGAATGTGGGAGCACAGATACTGGCTCTGCAGGACAGAGGGTTGACGTTCTGCCTATGACCTAGGTGACATGGGTTTGATTAGTGGCCAAGGCACTAGAGAAGCCTCCTTGGGAAGATGAGAGTGAGTACAATGTTATTTCACAAATCCTGGGGAGGGGGAAGCAATCGGCCTCAACAATTTTGGTACTCCATGAGAAGATAGATGTACAATGTACAGCACACTGATCAGGATACATGCCTGGCTCTGCTAAGCAGGTGAAAATAGCCTGTGAAGCAGGTGTGCAGAAGCACACATACACTTAGGGCAGTGTCACATACGCAGACAGTAGGATAGGGGTTAAGGATAATAAGAAGCATCCCTGAGCTCCTCATTATGGATGATATGTCTTTACAGAGTGGGCCTTTCAGGTAGTATTGTGTCTTGGGACAATTACAGCCCATCTTTAGTGCATTTAATCAATTTATGTATTTATTTAACTGGGATAGACCAGTGAACCACAACAAACTTTTTCAGACTCATCTCAGAAATATGGTCTGGTTAAGTGCCTTGCGCAGAATCGCACATTAAAAAAAATGAAGGTAAAGGGAATCTCACTGATCTACAAAAAGCAGCTTGTTAAAAACTCATGGTCTATATCCCCCTGTGCTAAGTGCTAAACATTTAGGATCATTCAGGGACAATTAAGGTACATCCTTAAATACTGTCATCCTCGGAGCAGGGACAATTGAAGCCAAACCATCGGGCAACTAAGACAAAGACATGCCTCACCCAGAAATCCTAATAAGAGGCAGAGCATAGCACAGACCACTTTCATGCCTACCATGATGGTGGCATCCCCTGTTTGGACCTGATATATGCAGAAATGGTGTCTGCTTCCTACAGAATAAATAACTCTTGGCCTATGAGAAAGAGGCTGCTGACATAAACACAACAACATGCAGAAAAATACAATGTGAGAGCTCCGACATCCTGCCATCTCTAGCCAATTATGGAGAATACCAGTGCACAGAGAAAGGTAAAGGGGCTAAGGAGTGAAAAATGAAGTGAAATGAGGGGGAGTTGGAGGGCTGTGTTTTAGGTGATATAAAAAGAAAAAAAGAAAATAAATATGTATTAATTCTGGTTTAAGCACTTGGCCTTCAGGCCAGTTATTTTACATTAAGAAGGTTCGTGGTCTGCACTCTTGTGGGAGGAGAGGCTGGACTCTGCCCTTCTGAGCTGGGAATTTCTGGTTAAAGGCTTATAGTGCCTGCATATTTAAACTGTTTCTTACTAAATTGGTACACCTTGTTTGCTGTAGCATAGACTAGATCCAGGCCTGCTGAATCTAACTTTGTTTGTATAACTTGAGCACTAATCCAGGCATTCTTTAAAGTATTCAATTGTATTTATTACTGCTTGGTAGTAACTTGATTAAAGTGTAGCTATCATTCTAAGTCTTTTGGATTAAGCACTTGGGCTCAGGCCAGTTGTTTTACATTAAGAAGGTTTGTGGCCTGCACTGTGGTGGCAGGACAGGTAGCTTACATCCTTCTAAGTTGGGAACTGCTGATTGAGGACTCAGTGTCTGTTATTCTAAAATTATATTAGTTCTGGTTTAAGCACTTGGGCTTCAGGCCAGTTATTTTACATTAAGAAGGCTTGTGGTCTGCACTCTTGGAGGAGACGCTGGACTCTGCCCTTCTGAGCTGGAGATTTCTGGTTAAAGGCTTACAGTGCCTGCATATTTGAACTGTTTCTTACTGAAATTGGTACACCTTGTTTGCTGTAGCATAGACTAGATCCAGGCCTGCTGAATCTAGCTTTGTTTGTATGCTTGTTTGCTTGTTATTTCCCTGAAACGCTAATTCCACCTAAAACGTGGCTTTTCAGCACTTCTGTGGATCCCTAGTGACATCTGCATTGCTTACTGTACTTATTTCCTTGTTTCACTTGAAAGAAAGTTACTGTTTGTCATTTCTGTATTTAAGTTACCTGTAACACATTGCATTTAAGTTACCTGGCACTTGCTCACTAAAGCAATTATATAAGTCAGCATTAAAAAATTAAAAGCACTACACCCTCACAAACTCCCCTTGAGTACCTTGTTCCCCATTGGCCCTTTTTTTTTCAATTATAAAGGAATTCCCAATACTATTCTAGCATGTCAAAGGTCAGTTGTCAATCTCCTCTCTGGTCAGCTGGTGAATCTGGGAATCTTGAGGCAATGTTACAACTGCCTCATGTACACAGACAACCCTCTCCTCCTCCCAACAAATTCCAACACATGTGAGAGATGCAACCATATAGCCAAACTGGAGGCTAAGCTCTCTCAACTCAGTACTGGCGAAACCTGTCAGGAGGAGAAGGAAATCACACTCACTACAATTCCAGTCTCACATAGACCTACCACGACAGCAAACCAAACACATAAACACACAAAAACATACTCGGAGGCTCTAAATAAAAATCTGCCTAAGCAGCAGAGACCTCCAAAGCAGACACCCAAGCAACCGCTACCCCAAAACAAAACACGTGCAACACATAGCTCACAAAGCCAGTGTGCTGAACAGTCACAGCCCTTAAGGCTAAAAAGCACACCTGATACACTTGTAATAGTTGACTCTATCGTCAGGCACACTAACGTCCCACTCACCAAGCTGAACAAGGAGAAGGTCACGGTGAGCTGCCTGTCGGGTGCTAGGATCCGCCACATAACACAAGCACTCAGGTCACTCCAAGGCAAGTACAAATATGACTCCGTCATTGTCCATGCTGGTGTGAATGACCTGAGACGTACCTCCCTGGACTACATGAAAAGAGACATAGAGGAGCTCTCTGAGCATGAGGCCCAGGCTGGTATGACCCTGACCTTGAGTAGCATCTTACCCTCACCAAGAATGATGCCACAATATGAAGACAAGATGATCAATTTCAACAATTGGCTTAAGTATTGGTGTCATTCAAAGGGGATCCAATGCCTGTCAGCCTGGGATGACATGCTCGACAAGCCAACAAGCCACGATACTTCGCTAGGGACGGCTTGCACCTGTCACCCCTGGGCTTTCGGATATTGGCAAAGGCTCTTGCTACCCCCATAGTGCCTTTTTTAGGCAAGGCTCAAAAGACAAACCCACCTCCATAGGTATCACAAGGGATAAGAAACTAAGAGTAATGCTACTCAACGCCAGAAGTCTAAACCTCAAGATGCATGCACTCAAAACTCTCCTTAGCATGGAGAACATTGATATCTGTGCAGTAACAGAAACCTGGTTCAAGGTTCCCGAGAGCACCCCAGCACTGCCAGGTTATACCTCATACCATGCTGTTCGGCCCCAAAACTTGGACCGAACCACAAAAGGAGGGGGAGTATCAATATTCGTCAAAGATACCCACACCTCCAGGTTGGTGGCACAGCACGAAGCATCAGAGACTATCCATGTGCAACTAACAGTGGGTAAAACTGCCTTCCAGTTTATAGCCTGCTACAGACCACCCTCCCAAACCCAGGAACCCCACTCGGCCTTCCTGAGAACACTGGAAAATATGAAGGTCTCTCCAAACACCATTATATTGGGTGACTTCAACTACCCAAACATAGACTGGGAGCATTACCCTAGCTCCAACACCCTAGCTCAAAGGTTCCTAGAATTTATAAACACAAACGCTATGGAACAACTTGTTACCACTCCCACAAGAGGGGAAAACATACTGGACCTGATCATCACCAACATGGGGACTCTATGCTCCAGACCAGAAGTGTATCCCTCACTGGTAAGATCAGACCATAAACTTATCTCACTGGATATTCACATTCCGACTCCACCCCCTGCCCAGAAAATCACAGTGAAAAACTTCTCTAAAGCAAATTTCACACTCCTCAAAACCAAGGTGGAATCATTCAAAGCCCCCGGGCCTGTGGAAAATACGGCCCAGACCGCAGAATCCTTTATAAACGCATTCTATGAATACCTTCAGGAATGCATGGATCATGCAATCCCAAATAAAACCAAGACCCAATCCTCCAAAGGCAGACGTCCTGTCTGGTGGACCCCAGCCATAAACACACTATACAATAGAAGGAGGAAGCTACTACATGATAGAGCAAAATCCCAAAAAGGGAAGGCATCTCTGATCAGTGTTAGCAAAAAACTACGGGCACTCATAAAATTGTCTAAGGCCAGCTTCAAGAGAAAAATTGCACAGGACACTAAGGATAATCACAAGGTTTTCTTTAGTTATGTTAGGAACCTGGGTGGGAATTCCCAGATATGCTCAGAATTGGTCCAAAATGACAAAAAATACACCGAACCCAC
Organism: Protopterus annectens; assembly: GCF_019279795.1. Lineage (NCBI taxonomy): Eukaryota > Metazoa > Chordata > Ceratodontiformes > Protopteridae > Protopterus > Protopterus annectens. The sequence goes on from NC_056729.1 coordinate 1,529,747,145, forward strand.
AGACATTGCCAACATCCTAGCTGACAGGTTCAGTGCAAACCCCCCCCCCACCAAAAGGGCAAATATCTATCCCAGCAGAGTGCTGCCCCCCTGACATTTCAGATGCTCAGGTAAGAGCCGTCCTCTCCAAAGCAAACAACACAGCATCAATGGGACCAGACGGTGTCCCAGGCTGCGTCCTACATGAACTCCAAGAAGAGCTAAACCCAAACATAAAACTACTGTTCAATCTCAGCCTTACCACAGGATATGTACCCAAAGAGTGGCGTACAGCAACAGTGGTCCCTCTCCACAAAGGTGGTGCCACAACGGATCCTGGAAACTATCGCCCCATAAGTCTGACTAGCTTGGTCTGCAAAGCTATGGAAAGGATCATCATGGACCTCATAAAAAAAGATATTGGAGACCTACAGACACTGGATCCTACCCAGTTTGGCTTTGTTAAGGGCAGATCCTGCCTCTTAAACCTGGTCGATTTCTTTGAAACAGTTACCAAGGCCATTGACGAGGGGAAGGTGGTCCACACAGCCTACCTGGACCTCGTAAAAAGCCTTCGATACAATACCCCACTTGGGCATTATAGATAAGCTCACCAGCTTAAACATAAACCCCTATGTCACTAGATGGGTTGCAAACTGGCTCAAGGACAGAACCCACATGGTTAGAATTGCTGGAGCCATGTCAGACTCCAAACCAGTTACAAGTGGCATCCCACAAGGCTCAGTCCTGGGACCTCTCCTGTTCGGTATATATTTCTCGGAGGTACAGGCCAACACGGAAGGACTGTGGCTGACCAAGTTCGCAGATGACTGCAAACTGGGCGCTATAATCGACTCTCCAGCCGACACAAGCATCCTTCAAAAGG
>NC_056729.1:1529753009-1529755509 GCF_019279795.1 Protopterus annectens
GACCGCCACCAGTACTGTTAGCCAACAGGGTGCTGGCAGAAATTGGGCTACTGTTGGCCGAAGAAGAAGAGGAGGGGGAAGGCATGCCCAAAGGCAGGAAGAGAGGAGGAAGGTTAGGAGTGTAGTACTGAGGGTAGGAACTTTGAATGTTGGCAGTATGACTGTTATAGGGAGAGTGCTAGCTGAAATGATGGAGAGAAGGAAGGCTGATATATTGTGTGTGCAAGAGACCAGATGGAAGGGAAGTAAGGCCAAGTGTATAGGAGGAGGGTTCAAATTGTTCTATCATGGTGTGGATGGCAGAAGAAATGGGGTAGGGGTTATCCTAATGGAACAGTATGCCAAGAGTGTTTTGGAGGTGAAGAGAGTGTCTGATAGAGTGATGTTTATGAAGCTTGAAATTGATGGTGTAATGATGAATGTTGTTAGTGCATATGCTCCACAAGTTGGGTGTGCGATGGATGAGAAAGAAAAATTTTAGAGTGAGTTGGATGAAGTGGTGGTGAGCGTACCCAAGAGTGAGAGACTAGTGATTGGAGTGGACTTTAATGGGCATGTTGGTGAAGTGAACAGAGGGGATGAGGAAGTGATGGGTAGGTATGGTGTTAAGGAGAGGAATGCAGAAGGTCAGATGATTGCGGATTTTGCGAAAAGGGTGAACATGGCTGTGGTGAATACGTATTTTAAGAAGAGGGAGGAGCATAGGGAAACGTACAAGAGTGGAGGAAGGTGCACACAGGTGGATTATATCCTATGTAGGAGGGCCAGTCTGAAGGAGATTGGGGACTGTAAAGTGGTGACTGGGGAAAGTGTGGTTAAGCAGCATAGAATGGTGGTCTGCAGGATGATGTTGGTGATCAAGAAGCAGAGGAGGAGTGTGAAAGCAGTGCCAAGGATTAAATGGTGGAAGTTAAAAATGGGTGATTGTGAGGTGGAGTTCAGGGAAGAGTTAAGACAGGCACTGCAAGTCAATGAAGAGTTACCGAATAGCTGGGTAACTACAGCAGAGCTAGTAAGGGAGACTGCTAGGAAGGTGCTTGGTGTGACATCTGGACAGAGGAAGGAGGACAAGGAGACATGGTGGTGGAATGAGGAAATACAGAAGAGTATACAGAGGAAGAGGCTGGTGAAAAAGAAGTGGGATTGTCAAAGAGATGAAGAAAGTAGACATGAGTATAAGGAGATGAGGCGCATGGCAAAGAGAGGTGGCGAAGGCTAAGGATAAGGCATATGGAGAGTTGTATGAGAGATTGGACACTAAAGAGGGAGGAAAGGACCTGTACTGATTGGCTAGACAGAGGGACAGAGCTGGGAAAGATGTGCAACAGATAAGGGTGATAAAGGACAGTGAGGGAAACGTACTCAAAAGTGAGGAGGGTGTGTTGAGTAGATGGAAAGAATGCTTTGAAGGGCTGATGAATGAAGAGAATGAGAGAGAGAGAGAAGGTTGGATGATGTGGGGATAGTGAATCAGGAAGTGAAGCAGATTAGCAAGGAGGAAGTAAGAACAGCTATGAAGAGGATGAAGAATGGAAATGCTGTTTGCCCAAATGACATACCAGTGGAAGCATGGAGGTACTTAGGAGAAATGGCAGTGGAATTTTTAACCAGATTGTTTAATGAAATTTTGGAAAGTCAGAGGATGCCTGAGGAGTAGAGAAAAAGTGTTTTGGTACCTATCTTTAAGAATAAAGAATTAAGAAGATGTGCAGAGCTGCAGTTACTACAGAAGGATAAAATTGATCAGTCACAGCTTGAAGTTATGGGAAAGAGTAGTGGAAGCTAGGTTAAGAAGGGAGGTGATGATTAGTGATCAGCAGTATGGTTTCATGCCAGGAAAGAGCACTACAGATGCAATATTTGCTCTGAGAATGTTGTTGGAGAAATACAGAGAAGGTCAGAAGGAGTTGCATTGTGTCTTTGTGGACTTAGAGAAAGCATATGACAGGGTGCCTAGAGAGGAGTTGTGGTATTGTATGAGGAAGTTGGGAGTGGCAGAGAAGTATGTAAGAGTGGTACAGGATATGTACAAGGGTAGTGTGGCATTGGTGAGGACTGTGGTGGGAGTGACAGATGCATTTAAGGTGGAGGTGGGATTACATCAAGGATCAGCTCTGAGCCCTTCCTTATTTGCAGTGGTGATGGACAGATTCATAGGTTCATAGGTTGGTACTAGGCTATCTGCCCTAAGGACTATGCAAGCCTAGCCATAACAATTCCCTGGAAATTTTTTCCCACAATGTTTACTTCTCTGACAGATGAGATCAGACAGGAGGCCCCGTGGACTATGATGTTTGCAGATGACATTGTGATATGTAGTGAGAGTATGGACCAGGTTGAGGAGACCCTGGAGAGGAGGAGATATGCTTTAGAAAGGAGAGGAATGAAGGTCAGCAGGGCTAAAACAAATATATGTGTGTAAATGAGAGGGAGGGTAGAGGAACAGTGAGGATGCAGGGAGTAGAGCTGGTAAAGGTGGATGAGTTTAAGTACTTGGGAT